>NW_026800091.1:0-127961 GCF_032191835.1 Heteronotia binoei
CTCATAGGGGGGATTAGACATATTCACTGAAGTTCCACTATCTGTGATTCTTCTGAAAGGGGATTAGACAGGAATTATAGAGGGCAGTTCCTCCCATTAATTAGAACATTGAAGTCTCACCTTCCTTCCATAGGAGGAACTCAGGGTGGCTCAAAAAAGAAAAGTAAAGTTAGACGAACCTGGGCACAGCTATTCATCCGGGAGAATATGGGGAGCCTCTGCCTTCTGGGGCAGCACTGAGCACTGAAACCATTTCATAAGAGCCAAATAACCATGTGGAAATTTAGCTTGTGGGCCCTCTCTTATAGGAGCACCTAGCAGGCGGCTGTAGGAAATCGGGTGCTGGAGGAGGGATGACCGGCTGTTTCCTCAAACCCCAGAGATTTGGGGGAGGGCCTTGGGGTGAAGCTTGGCTCTGATACTACCCTAGATTCTCCAGAAGCGCTCAAGTGAGTCTCGGTTTTGGGCTGAATGTGAAGGTGACATGTCATGTGATGTCATTTCCACCCTCAGTCCAGACTCAAGAGCCCAGCTGGCAGGAGAAAGGGATTCCTGGGCGTTTGGTCTGATCCAGCAGGGATGCTGTGACCTTGAAACTCCAGAGTTCACAGGGAACATCTCAGGTCTCACAGAAGCCTGGAATATGTTGGCAGTTTTTATCACCCCCTCAGGCTCATGGGTGCTTCTCTTCTGTCTCTCCCACAATTTATTAAAAGGTTGTGTTGAGTGTACACAGGGCAAGGTTTCCAACTCCTGGGAAAGGAGTGTGTGAAGCGAGGAACAAAGAAGTAAATGGAATAGGAAGTTACCACAAACACCCTTCCTCCTTTCTCTTCCTAACAGGCAGTGGAGAGATGCTGTTGAGTCGTCATCTTTCTGGAGGTGTGGAAACAGCTGCTTTACCTCCAGTCCAGGTAGGGGAAATGAGCAGGGGACAGCCTGTGTTCCCCCCTCCTTTCTCAGGGGGTCTTTTACTCCTGCAGTTTCTACAGTGGTCCAGGTGAGAGAGGCTCTGAATACCACTCCCTCAACTTGTGCCAAGACATACATCCTGTTCCATCCCGGACTGCTGCTTTCCAGTATGCAATCTCTGCCTGGCATGATCTCTGATGAGGGAATCTGCTTTTTCTTCCAGTGCCCCTTTTCCTTTGAGGAGGTGTCTGTCTATTTCACCCAAGCAGAATGGGACCTGCTGGATCCGGACCAGAAAACCCTCTTCAGGGACGTCATGCGGGAGAACTATTGGAGTGTAATCTCTCTGGGTAAGGAGGATCTTCCACAAGTGCCAAAGGTGTGAATTGCTCCCCCTGGGATGATGCATGAATCAAACTATTGCATAGCAATGCATCATTCTGAGGCCTCTCCAGATACTTGCCAGGGGCATCTGAGGCCAGTGTTGTGGCCATCACCCCTAACCAGAGATGGTGTCCTGGCCAGAGGCAAGGGTGGGGATGGGAGCCAGCAAGCCAGACATGTTCAGGTGCTCACACAGATTCCAGAGTTCAGTCTCAGAAGTCCACAGACCCAAAGTGCACAAGCCAAAGGGTCATTACCAGAAGGGGTAAACCAGAGAGTGTAGCCTGGAGGTCCAAGGGTCCTGCACAAGCTTGAGAGTCACAAAGCTGAAGTCAAAATCCAAGGTCACACAAAGAAAGGGTCAGGTGTTGTGATCACAAAGTCTAAGAGGATGACTTATTGCTTCCACAACATCCAGGCTTCCCACCAATTCCACTGTTCAACAACTCTTGCTGTTAAAAAGTTTCCCCTAATATCCAGCATGTACATTCCCTCTCTTAATTTAAACCTGCTATTACAAGTCCTTTCCTCTGCTGCCGAAAGAAACAGCTCCCCACCTTGCTCTAAGTGACAGCCTTTGAAATACTTCAAGAGAGCAATCATGTCCCCCCTCAACCTCCTCTTCTCCAGACTGAAGATTCCCAAGTCCCTCAACCTCTCTTAATTACTTCAGCCTCAGCTGCTGCATCAGGGCTGGGTGGTGGCTCTGAATCAGCTGCTGGTGGTGAATCTTCATCAGCCTGCAGCTCATCAGCCTGTTTCCTGCTTCTGCTGACTCAGAGCCAGCCATGCGTGAGCTCAGGCTGGCCCAGAACAAAGATGCTCAGAAAGACTCTGGAAGGGGCTAGATTCTGATTTCTCTTTTCCTAATGCATAGGAAGATTTATGAAAGATGTAAAACCGAGACATCACTAAACAGTGCAGTTTCTACAGCTCAGAAACAAAAAATCATGAAAAGCTCACTGTTCTATCTTACACATGAAATAACCTGGTATTAGATAGTACCTCTAGTTGTGAAAGCAACGTCGGAAACGACTGGTGCTTGCACAGGGGACCTTTCCTTTCCTTTCCTTGTTACTACATAAGAATTCAAACTATAGCCTAAATCAGGGGTGTGAAACATGCGGCCTGGGGGCTGATTCAGGCCCTCAGAGGGCTCCTATAAGGCCCCCGAGCAACTGGCTGTCATCTGCTTCCTTCTCCCCATCTCTTGCTTCCTTCTGCATCACAGCTTGCCTTGCCAGGCTTGCTCAGTTGCACAGGAGCTACAGATCAAAGCCTCAATTTTCTCCACTGGCTGAGGCTCCTCCCTTGGGGAGGAAGTGGGGAGGGAGAGCTTAGTTTGCCAGGCTCTCTAAAATGCACAATTGGCAAGACCTTGGAGATTGTAGTTTAATTGTGTGCAAAAATATCGGAATCTTGCCATGCTCTGTATGAAAGCTGGTCAACGCTTCTAGTGAAACGGGGGGATATAAACACTACCTCATCACTGCAAGATTTATCTGCTGTACTAGACTACTTGGGATTTGGAACACTACGTGGTTTCCTCAGGAGCTGCTGGACCGTAGATTCCTGTAAAGTTGAAGGACTATTGGTTGAAATTTAAGACTTACCTTTATTTCTGTCCTTCCTCCGCATTCAACATGGGTGTTCTGTATATCAGGGTGTGTTACATAAGAGAAGACATGTTGAATCAGGCCAATGGCCCATCCAGTCCAACATTCTGTGTCACACAGTGGCCAAAAAGCAGGAGGTTCACAAGTGGGGCTAGAAGACCTTCCACTTTGCCCCGCCCCCTCAAGCTCCAAGAATACAGAGCAGCACCGTCCCAGCCAGTTCCAACAGTATGCTGTGGCTAATAGCCACTGATGGACCTCCCCTCCATATTTTTATCCAATCCCCTCTAGAGGCAACTTCCCTCCTTTCCCCCTTGCCAGTGTGTCTGCTTGGAACTCTGATCTGATCTCCCTCTCAAAGTAATGCTGATAGAAAAAAGTATTCCGTTTTTAAAACCATATTTTTGTGCTTCTTTGTAAGCAGCCAAATTATGATTTGTCTCCTAAAATTTGTCTCCTAAAATTTAGTTTAAACCTTTGGACTTGTTTTCCTCCCCCTCATCTGTCCAGTGGCCAACGCCTCTGGAGCTGTTTATTATGTATCTATTTCAAAAACATTGATCATATACATATAGATAAGGAAAAAATTTAAGGGATGCAATTTTTTACTTTTGCCCCACCCCCACTCCTCAAAAATATGTAGATCTGGCTCTGATAAGAATGATTTCTCTCTCCCCCACCTCCTCCCCCCAAAGAAGACAGAAGTATAAGAGAGGCTTTGGTGGAGAAAGACAACATCCTCACATCCCAAGAAAGGCTAGAGAGTTTCTCAAGGGGATCCCAAGAACAGGTTTCCTTCCCAAATGAGCTGGCTGAGAGTGAGTATCCTGCACGGTCATGTCCAGGGAACAGGCAAGGAGTAGCCATGGGGGTTTTCTTCATTCACTTCTTTCTGATCAAGATTTAGTTTGGTACAATCATGCAGACCGCTGGGTAAGGAGGGAGTGAGGCCTTCCAGGGACTGGGATTTGGAGGGTTACGAACTCCTTCTGAGCAAGAACTCTGTAATAAGCTTTTAATACTCCAGTGTGCTATTTCAGGCTGTGCAAATAAGTTTCTCTGTTTCACTCAGCATTGCACCGCTGGCTGGGTGAAAATCCAGTGCTGTGTTCACAGGGCCCCTCCCTTCTAGCTACAGGAGTTTGAACTCAAAGCTTTCTTTCCCGTGCTGTCGTGCGAAACAGCAGCGTGTTCATTGTTGCAATGAGTCATCTGGGAAAAGCCCTTTGATCGGCTCTTGGGGTTCCTGGTCCTTTCTGATAAAATCCCACACTTTTGCCTCGTTCCCTGGGGGGGTTCCCGGATTGCAGCAAGAGGCACTGCTGGATGAGTCTCCACTTCCCCTGGGATTCCCCGCCAGCCAGCCAAGGCTCGGATCTGAATTAACCTGGAAGTCTGCCTGAGAGCAATAGAAGCAAGAGTGCTGGCTTATACTGTCTTCTTTGATATTTTTAAATCACTTGTTATTCTTTTCAGTTGCCAGGCACCATCTTCAATAAATCTCTCTGTGTTGTTGGAAATTCATGGCATTCAGGAACCCTGCGTGGCTTCTGGCTAGCTGAGGCTGGAGTGTGTGTGTGGGAGGGAATTTGCATTGCAAGCTCAGCCATGGCTCTTGAGGGGATGAGGCATCCTTAAATGCTAGACATTCTGGGGAATGGGGGGAGGTGGTTAAGATCAGGGAAGCTGGAGGAGGCTGCAGTCACAGAGATGTTTCTGGACGTTACCTGCCCTCCCATTTGTTAAAGGGATCTCTCTCTTTATTCCAGCAGGGGAGGATCAGCGAAACGAGGAGGGTGAGGAATTTGAGCAGCAACTGCCAGATCAAGTTCAAGACTTGAAAGAAAACAGTAGAAATCGAGGCAGACCTAAGAGAAAAGAAGGCAGCCGTATGGATGAGAAGAGAGAAGGAAAAAGGTTTAATGTACATATTCCAAAGAAGAGAATAATTAAGACATTTACATCTACTCAGTGTAGCAAGTACTTCAGAAATAGATCACAGCTCCTTGTGCACCAAAGAGTACACAGAGGCAAGAAACATTTTGAATGTTCAAATAATGGAAAAAGATTCAGTCACAGTAGCACTCTAAAACTGCATCAGAGAACCCAAACAAGGGAGAAACCTTTTGAATGTTTGGACTGTGGGAAGAGATTCAGTCACAGTGGCCATCTTCAACTGCATCAGAGATCCCACACAGGGGAGAAACCTTTTGAATGTTCAGAGTGTGGAAAGAGATTCAGTCATAGTGGCCATCTTCAACTGCATCAGAGAACCCACACAGGGGAGAAACCTTTTGAATGTTCAGAGTGTGGAAAGAGATTTGGTCGCAGTAGTACTCTAAAACTGCATGGGAGAACCCACACAGGGGAGAAACCTTTTGAATGTTCAGAGTGTGGAAAGAGATTTAGTCATAGTAGCCATCTTCAGCTGCATCAGAGAACCCACACAGGGGAGAAACCTTTTGAATGTTCAGAGTGTGGAAAGAGATTCAGTCATAGTGGCCATCTTCAACTGCATCAGAGAACCCACACAGGGGAGAAACCTTTTGAATGTTTGGACTGTGGGAAGAGATTCAGTCACAGTGGCCATCTTCAACTGCATCAGAGATCCCACACAGGGGAGAAACCTTTTGAATGTTCAGAGTGTGGAAAGAGATTCAGTCATAGTGGCCATCTTCAACTGCATCAGAGAACCCACACAGGGGAGAAACCTTTTGAATGTTCAGAGTGTGGGAAGAGATTTGGTCGCAGTAGTACTCTAAAACTGCATGGGAGAACCCACACAGGGGAGAAACCTTTTAAATGCTCAGAGTGTGGAAAGAGATTTAGTCATAGTAGCCATCTTCAACTGCATCAGAGAACCCACACAGGGGAGAAACCTTTTGAATGTTCAGAATGTGGGAAAAAATTTAGTGAAAGAGGCACTCTAAAAAGGCATCAGAGAACCCACACAGGGGAGAAACCTTTTGAATGCTCAGAGTGTGGAAAGACATTCAGTTTCAGTGGCAATCTAAAACTGCATCAGAGAACCCACACAGTGAAGAAACCTTTTGAATGTTCAGAATGTGGGAAGAGATTTGGTCTTAGTGGCACTCTAAAATTGCATCAGAGAACTCACACAGGGGAGAAACCTTTTAAATGCTCAGAGTGTGGAAAGAGATTCAGTCATAATAGCCATCTTCAGCTGCATCAGAGAACCCACACAGGGGAGAAACCTTTTGAATGTTCAGAGTGTGGGAAGAGATTCATTCAGAGTGGCCATCTACAACAGCATCAGAGAACCCACACAGGGGAGAAACCTTTTGAATGCTTAGAGTGTGGAAAGAGATTCAGTCATAGTGGCCATCTTCAACGGCATCAGAGAACCCACACAGGGGAGAAACCTTTTGAATGTTCAGAGTGTGGGAAGAGATTTGGTCGCAGTAGTACTCTAAAACTGCATCAGAGAACCCACACAGGAGAGAAACCTTTTAAATGCTCAGAGTGTGGGAAGAGATTTAGTCATAGTAGCCATCTTCAACTGCATCAGAGAACCCACACAGGGGAGAAACCTTTTGAATGTTCAGAATGTGGGAAAAAATTTAGTGAGAGAGGCACTCTAAAAAGGCATCAGAGAACCCACACAGGGGAGAAACCTTTTGAATGCTCAGAGTGTGGAAAGACATTCCGTTTCAGTGGCAATCTAAAACTGCATCAGAGAACCCACACAGGGAAGAAACCTTTTGAATGTTCAGAGTGTGGAAAGAGATTCAGTCGGAGTGGCAATCTTCAACAGCATCAGAGAACTCACAGAGGGGAGAAACCTTTTGAATGCTCAGAGTGTGGAAAGAGATTCAGTCTGAGTGGCAGTCTTCAACTGCATCAGAGAACACACACAGGGAAGAAACCTTTTGGATGTTCAGAGTGTGGAAAGAGATTCAGTCATAGTAGCCATCTTCAACTGCATCATAGAACCCACACAGGAGAGAAACCTTTTGAATGCTCAGAGTGTGGAAAGAGATTCAGTGTCAGCGGCAATTTAAAACTGCATCAGAGAACCCACACAGGGGAGAAACCTTTTGAATGCTCAGAATGTGGGAAGAGATTCAGTCATAGTAGCCATCTTCAACGGCATCAGAGAACACACACAGGGGAGAAACCTTTTAAATGCTCAGAGTGTGGGAAGAGATTCAGTCATAGTAGCCATCTTCAGCGGCATCAGAGAACACACACAGGGGAGAAACCTTTTAAATGTTCAGAGTGTGGAAAGAGATTCAGCCAGAGTGACACTCTTCAACGGCATCAGAGAACACACACAGGGGAGAAATCTTTTTAAATGTTCAGAGTGTGGAAAGAGATTGAGTCGAAGTGGCCAACTTCAATGGCATCAGAGAACCCACACGGGAGAAATCTTTTGAATGTTGAAAGTATGGAAAGTTACTAAGGTGGAGTGGCCATCTCCCACTGCATCAGAGAATCCACATGGGGAGAAATCTTTTACACGCTCAGATTGCGGAAAAAGATTCAGTTGGAGTGGCTCTCTTCAGCTGCACCAGAGAACCCACATGGGGAAAACTTCTTTGAATGCTCAGTGAGTGCAAAGAGATTCAGTTGGCATGGATATATTCGACAGCATCTTAAGAATCCACACAAGAAGAAACTGTAACGGCTTAGCCTATCAAAAGAGCTTTTCTAGAAAGCTTGAATTTACACAGAAATTTTACGCTAAACAGGATGAAATGTTAAAAATGGTCAGACTATGGCAGGAAATTTAGCCATGTTTGGAGACCTCAAACACATCCCACATGCTGTTGAAGGGACACCACACTTTTTACCTCCAGGCAGTTGGCAACCCTAGATTAAGCGTTCCTTTATGAATCGGAAGACTGCTGAGGAAAAGTCAGCTCATTAAAGAGATTTTTTTTTGTTGCTAGTAAATCAGACTTTGTGAATTCAGAAACTCCAGCTGGGGTAAAATCTCACAGCTCAGCTATTATGGGAGTTTACGTGGAGCATATCTAGGATTCCCATTCTACAACCTCTCCACTGTTATTGGGCTCAATATAAAGTGTTGGCTATTACCCAGAAAGCCCTTCCTGGCCTCGGACACTTGTAATTGCCAGACTGCCTCTCCCCCTCTGTGCCCCCACAACAGCTCCGCTCCTCTGGGGGAGGTCTTCCGCAGGGGCCAGCCTGCAAATGGGCAAAATGAGCAACTGCCCATACACCTGTTGGGGAGCGGCCTGCCCGAGGAGCTCAAGAAACTATTGAAAACTGAGTGGATCAAGAGAGCTTTTCTACCCGGGCAGGAGACTCCAACTGTCTAAAGTGACTCACAAAGTTAACTTGGAGAAAACATTAGGGACTGTGGTCTGAGCTACTGTGTTTAGGGCAGTGAACCTAGGATCCTATGAAGCAAATCTTGTATCATATATTATTTAATGTGTCATCTTAAGACCAAGTCTTTGCTTCAGCTATGATGTTAGATTTCTGATTGGTTCTACAACCCTAATCCTTTCGTGTTGTTCATGGAATGCTCCTTGTTCATTATTTGGACTCACATCTGTTAGTCCTTTCCAAGAGGCCTGCCATTCAAAAGCCCTGGCAGAGGAGCAGACCTCCTGAAGCATTCTTCAAAAATGATCCTGATTTGGCTATAGATTAGGATTTGGAATTCTTTGGGAAAATTTCTTTTTGCCGAATAGAATGAATTATAGGCTATTTCTCAGTTCTTAATATCTAGTATATTATGTACTGTTTTTGTAAATTGTTTATGCATTGAATTGTATAAATTGGATCTTTGTATTTACTTTGGGCCCCAGATTTGGAATTCTTTGGGAAAATTTCTTTTTGCCGAATAGAATGAATTATAGGCTATTTCTCAGTTCTTAATATCTAGTATATTATGTACTGTTTTTGTAAATTGTTTATGCATTGAATTGTATAAATTGGATCTTTGTATTTAGATTTATACTTTTATTACTTATTTTCCCTATGCTCCCTTTGTATTGGATTAGATTTAATTAAAAAAAAAGCATTGCTTGAATGATCCCTGACTTCTCTGGGCTAATTTTTTACTCCCTTTGATTTCCTGCCTAAATTTCTTTTGGCTGACAAGGTGTCTGAGGAACCACAGCAAAATTGTATACCTCTGGAACTGGAGGGCAGATTTTCTGGGCCAGGTTGGCGCTTAAAAGGCACCTTGAATCTCTTCCTTCATTTGAAAACAAATAGTCATGGAAATGGTTCTTTTATTTGCTTCTGTGCCCAGCAGCTAGTAAAAGGTTAAGAAGCCGACAAGACAGTGTGCAGTTCCAAGAGAGTACACAACAAGGAGAGAAACACTAAAGTCCTCCAACGTCCTTCTTGTGGGATCTTCTTTGCTTCTAGAAGAGCTGGAGGACAGGGGTTTGAGAAGCCAGATTGTGGGGGGGGGGGGGGTGCCTGGATGAGGAAAGAATAGGGGAGGGGTTCTGGGAAGAAAAGCTGCCTCAGACTGGGCAGTCCTGCAAGGGGGTCCCACTCCATCCCACATGATGAACAAGGAGGGTGGGAAATGATCCAGATGTACATAATTTGCAGAGAGCCAGGTGAGTGGGAGCCTTCCCCAGGCAGGCCATTGCAGAAGACGGGGCCACAACAGAAGGCACGTGTGTGGTGAATTGCTGATTTTGCCCATTGGCTGGTGGCACCTAGTGGAGGCCCTACTCAGGTGAACCTGGAGAGGTGAGAACGGAGCAGACAATGAGGCCCAGAAGGGACAGCTTACACAAGACTCCCCTCCCATATAGTCAGTGTTGCCAACCTCCAGGTGGTGCAGGAAAAGGGCAGATATACCTCTGCGAAAAACGAGCCTCAATAATAATACAAAAACTTATAAGTGCTTTATAAATATAGAACAAAATAAGGTGAAATGAATCACAAAAATAGAAATAGAATACTGAGCATGCCCCCCATATCTCAAAGTCTCACAACTGAGAAATTAATGCCAAATTTTCAAATGACAAGTCCAGGCTATGGCAAAGGTTGGTTCTTAAACAGAGCCCCAAGCTCCAATTCTTCTTCTCAGTAGATGCTGAAGTAGTTCAGTGCAGCAAGGCATATATGGAACGTGACAGGGTTGCACTTGATGCCCTGTTTCACTTAAAGCTTCTGCAAGCTTTACTGTGCCATTATACAATTGGCAGTGAGAGCAAGGCTTCAGAATTCTTAGCAATGGCAAACCTTCTTGGCCATCTTTCCACCCCAGCAGTATCTCCAAGGTGGCAAACATCAAACCGTTAAAGCAGTTCAGCATTAAAACTACATTCGAGGTGATGTATACCAGGGGTGGCCAACGGTAGCTCTCCAGATGTCTTGTCTACAACTCCCATTAGCTCCAGCCGTTGGCCATGCTGGCTGGGGCTGATAGGAGTTGTAGGCAAAAAAACATCTGGAGAGCTACCGTTGGCCAACCCTGATGTATACACACAAGATAATTTTGTAAAAATTCAGTAGTAAAAACATAAACACACATACCACCCAAACCAGGAAGGAAAGCCAGTAACCGTGAGCGGGGGATGAAGTTTCAGGGGGGGAGCCTTCATCCATCCCAGAACTTCCGAGGTGGTCTTATGTCCTTGCCTGAAGCATTAGGGACTTCGTGAGCGTCTCCATCCGTGAGAACCAGGGTTGGCCAGGCTGCCTGGAGCCACCTAGAGGGGGCTTCCTGTGGGTGGGAGCAGGGCGGGGTCTCACTGTATGTAACCAGGCCACAGCCTGGGGCTTGCATGCCAGATTTACTTGGATATAGTTATGCTGAATGACTGAGTAAAAGCTGCTGGTCGCTGCTCTGGGAGCCCTCGTTCTTCCCTACTGAACCCAGTATTGAACACTTCCTCCCCCCAAAAAACCCTAAAGGTTCACTCCTGAAATCTCCAGGAATCCCCTAACCCAGAGTTGGCAACCCTACCCGGTTGACTTGCATGCAGGCTGGTTCAAGGCATGTTGTCCCCCCAAGCCAGGGAAGCCCGTTGCATCCTGGGAGCCTGGGCTGCAGGTAGCGAAGCAGTGCCGGGGAGGAGGCCTGTCCAGGGTTGCCATGGAGATAATGTCTCCCTGCTCAGTCTGCTAAAAGGGCTCCTCCGGAGCGGTTGTTTTCCCTCCTCTCTCTGTTGGTTTCTTCCCTCCTTGTTTAAGAGAAGCTTGAATTTGCCTCAAAAGCTTGATCGGTCACCTGTTAGTGCCCTTCCTGGGGTATGGTGGGGTGCTTGGGAAGGTGAGGAGGGGGCTATTTGGGGCTCTCCCTGGTTTGGTGGTTGCTTGCAGCTGCTTGTGGCCCTTCCCTGCTGAAGGGGGGAGGAGGGGTGTGTGGAGCTGGGCTCAGGCTCCTGGAGGGGGGGTGCCCATCTGAGAGAAGCCCCTGCCGTTCCCCTCACCTCTGTGCCCCACCCACTGAGGCCTTATTGGCAGGGAAGGACTGTTTGCCAATCGGGTCTGTCTGGCATAACCTGCGTTTTGTATCAACTAAGGTGATTAGAAGAAGAGAGATTCTCTTGAAACATTCAAAAGTGTCAACCTCAGGTCCATGTTGTCACATTTTCAGTTTTGACAATGAGTACATCACATTGCTGAATTCCACTCTATGGGTGAACTGGCAGAAACACATAAGGATTACTCCAGTTGGATGTTGAGCATCATGGTAGAACTGTAAGAATTTCAGGTGAAAATTGGTATGGACTGGATAGGATGGCCGTGGCTGAAACCATCCAATTTATGTGTATTCAGCACATACTGATTCAATTTTGATTTGAAGTGAAATAATACATTCCAGCACTGAAGTGTTCACCGCCATGTTGTGAATTTATAACACTGCACAGTGTTTTGTTTGTGCTTTTTCAGCCTTCATTCATTTTTGTTTACAAAATTAGGACCAGGCAGCCCTCTTTTCTGCCCCCAAACCCGAATTAGAGGAAAGCTGCCCCTGAGACATGGGCCTTCCCAGCTTCCATAAAGATTGGACCACACGTGAATGACCTGAGCCCTATTTCCTTAAGACTCAAGTGACTGCCACTCCACTCTAAGGGTAGAGAGGCCTTCCCCATGCAGCCTGTGCTTGTAAGCATCAGTGCCCCACTGGGAGGCTTGGCAAAAAAAACAACAACCAGAACAACCCTGTGAAGTAGGCCAGTCTGCATGTTCCCACATCCACTTATGGAGAGGATTTTTAAAAATAAAAATCCGCCCTTGCCAATCCTGTTCACCACATCAGCTGAGACGTTTCCAGTCCACTTCCTGCCTTGGAGGAAAGGAGACGATGCTCCAAACGGCAGTGGGGAGACCAGGAAGCCCGAGACACAAAGACTTCCCTGTGAAGGACGCAGGAGGTCAGCTCCTGTTGCCCTCTGGCCCATTCGGTCAAGTAATGAGGTGGCCTGAGACCCTGCAGAGCTGCTGCCGGTCTGAGCAGACAACACTGGCTGTGATGGGCCCCCGGGCTGGGCGGCTGCCTGAGAGCACTGAGGACTAGCACCGTCTGTAGGCTGAAAGGAAAGCTGGGATTAGGAGAGGGGGCTGTGGCTCAGGGGCAGAGCATCCCCTTGGCTTGCAGAAGGTCTCCTGTTCAGACTGGGGGGAGGAAGTGATGTGAAAGGCTCGTGAAGTCCTAGGGGGGCCCTGCCAGGTTGAGTGGACAATACTGGCCTGGATGGAAGGGGCGGCGCGGGGGGGGGGGGGGCTCTGATTTAGTGGAAGGCGGCTCCCAGAATGCAAGGGGAAAACAGCTGCCGGGCTGCCTGCCTAGGATTCTAGGCAGGGATGTGATGTTTGCGGGGGCATCCCAGAGGGCTCATGTCCCCCTCCTCCACCATTTCAAAGACTGATCCTCCCCCCTCGTTTGCAAGAGAAGAACCCTCCTTCCTTCTGCCCCCGGTGCAAGGAGGCCCCTCCCAGGCGTCTGCAACGAGGCAGGAAGGCTGCAAGGCTGAGCTCTCCCTGCAAAAGGGGCAGGATATTTTTTTTCCTTCTGCAGCCCTAAGCGGTCCCGCCCCACGGAGAGGCGTCCGGGAGAGCTGCAGTCCCGGCAGAGCAGAGGCCGGGCCAAGGGGGCGCTGGAGCCCCTTCCAAAGCACTGCTGCTCCAGAAGGGAAGGGAAGGAGGTTTGCATGCCCAGGCCCGGCCTTTGCAAGGGGAGCCCCGGAACGGAAGACGTGCAAGCTCTGCTGCCGGGAGTGGGCTGCTGCGCCGGTGGGGCAGGAGGGGCCGAAGGAGAGAGCAGCAGCCGGGCCTCCTGCGACCCTCCACAACGCCACGAGAGCCGGAGGAGGGGAAGGCGAGGCGGCCAGGTAGGGCAGGGGGCCTTGCAGCACCCAAGGGAGACGGGGGGGGGGAGGAGCACCTGGAGCCCCCTGGATGCTGCTGCGGCCAAGAGCGCCGAGGGCCCCCCGGCCATTCCCCAGACTCCATCCCCTTCCTCCCGCACGTCTTCTGCTGCACCCCCCCCCGCCCCCTTTCCCCGCACACCTGAACTGCCCGGGACCAGCTGACAGCCAGTGGGGTGTCGTGCGGTTAATGCAGGGACTCTGATCTGGGAGAGCCGGGTTCGGCCCCCCCCCCTCCACGGAAGCCTTTATGGGCCTGGGTCCTTCTGACACTTCAGCGTTGAGGAGTCACCTGTCAGGTCCCCCCGTGGTGTGTGGGCGGGTGGGGGGGGAGGGCTGGGCAGATGAAGAGAGGGGCTATTCTGGGCCCTGCCTGGGTTGACCCCAAACCAGAGTGGTCACTTGCAGTTAGTTACGGCCCTTTCCAACTGACCAGCAAACCTAATGAAAATGCTTAAGAGATGCAAGGACCACACAGGGATAGCAAGCTCAGTTTACCTGGTCACCATTTGTTTGGATTTAATTCTGGGGAGAGTCATAGAGAAGTAAATATCAGAATTGGAGATGGATATTTAAATGTGTCTTCGTAACTGTGGAATGTTGAGAGTAATTAACTGAGCCCCTGTAGTTACGTGAGTAGCCCCTGCAACTGCCTTGAGAGTCTCCTTCTAGTTGTGACAAGAACCATGAGCAGCTGGTTTTCAGCCTCCCCAAAAGACGTGTTTGCTGGAGATCTAACAGGTGAACCCCACAGTTCAAAGGGGGGCCCCCATGGCTTTTGAAAGAGGTGCTCTCGCCTAGGACCTCAGGTCTATTGCAGAGATACAGACAACAGTTAAGGGGTCACCAGTCCCCCTGGTCCTTTTGGGGCCTCAGTTTAACTTAAGCATTAGCCCATTGGGCAGACTGAACCCATGTACAGAGAGGCTAAGCTTGTAACGCCCTTTAGGAGCCGCCCTGAGCCTGCTTAGGCGGGGAGGGCGGGATATAAATAAAATTAATAATAATAATAATAACAAACAGAGACCATTAACTTTCCCAGAGAACTCAGGAGGCATCTCTAAAATAGCTTGCTATGTCATACAACAAAATTATATTGAACCAGGTCTACAAACCGCAAGAAGCACTTTACTTCTGATCCACCAGGGCAATTCTCATTCGCTTTCCTTGTGACATATGACTGTCTCTGTATCTCTTTACAGTTAGGTGACTCAAGGCATCTCTATCCAGTCGGAGGTGACCCAAGCGAAGGGAGGGAGATGGAAGAGCAGGACCCAGAAGAAGCTGCAAGCAAAGGCCCCCCTCCCACCCAAGCTGGGAGTGGTGGTGAAGGCTGGGAAAGCCCCGTGCCAGAGACACCTTCGCAGGTCACGGAGATCTCAGAGGTTCATGGCCAACACTTCCGGCAGTTCCACTACTGTGAGGCTGATGGGCCCCGAGAGGTTTGTAGCCGGCTCCATCGACTCTGCAGCCACTGGCTGAAGCCAGAGAGGAACTCCAAGAAGCAGATGGTGGACCTGGTGATCCTGGAGAGGTTCCTAGCCCTCCTGCCCCAGGAAATGCAGCGCTGGGTCAGGGAATGTGGTCCAGAGACGAGTTCCCAGGCGGTGGCCTTGGCCGAAGGCTTCCTCCTGAGTCAGGCCGAGGAGAAGAGGCAGGCAGAGCAGGTGAGGGGGTTTCCTCCAGCTGTGTCCAATTCAAGCAGTGATATCAGACTTTACTCTAAAGTTTCCCTGAGAGATATTGGCCCAAGTGTTAATCATCTGAATGGGAGCTTTCACAGCCTCTTTCAGCAGCCTCCTCTGCTAGAGAATTTCTTCTCTCTCCAGACAACTCACTGGGTCTGCTGATGGAAGAGTGCAGAGTCTGGGAGTGGGGCAGGATCCCTTGCTTGGTCTCTTCTCTGTCCCATCTCTTACCCTTCTCACTCGCTGCTCTTTCAGATGTGGGGACCATCCATGGAGAGAGAAGCTCCATTCCCTGAGGCAGAACGAGGTTCCTTGGAGGAAGGGCAGAGGGCGCAGGCCCAGGAGGGTGCCCAAGATGCCCTCTTTTGGGGTAAGGACTCATTTTGCCTATATATGACTGGGGCACCCCATAAATGTGATGGGTGGAGAGTTCAGGTCAGGAAAAAAATTCAGTACTTCTGCACATGTCACTAAATGTCCACTGACTGTGATTCTTCTGAAAGGGGATTAGAAAGAATTATAGAGGGAAGTTCCTCCCATGAATTAGAACATTCATGTCTCACCTTCCTTCCATAGGAGGAACTCAGGGTGGCTCAAAAAAGAAAAGTAAAGTTAGACAAACCCGGGCAGAGCTATTCATCCGGGAGAATATGGGGAGCCTCTGCCATCTGGGGCAGCACTGAGCACTGAAAACCATTTCATAAGAGCCAAATAGAACATTAGAACATATAAGAACATAAGAACATAAGAGAAGCCATGTTGGATCAGGCCAATGGCCCATCCAGTCCAACACTCTGTGTCACACAGTGGCAAAATTTATATATATATATATATATATATATATATATATATATATATATATATATATATATATATATATATATACACACACACACACACACACACACACACACACACACTGTGGCTAATAGCCACTGATGGACCTGTGCTCCATATTTTTATCTAAACCCTTCTTGAAGCTGGCTATACTTGTGGCCGCCACCACCTCCTGTGGCAGTGAATTCCACATGTTAATCACCGTTTGGGTGAAGAAGTACTTCCTTTTATCCGTTTTAACCTGTCTGCTCAGCAATTTCATCGAATGCCCACGAGTTCTTGCATTGTGAGAAAGGGAGAAAAGTACTTCTTTCTCCGCTTTCTCCATCCCATGCATTATCTTGTAAACCTCTATCATGTCACCCCACAGTCGACGTTTCTCCAAGCTAAAGAGTCCCAAGCGTTTCAACCTTTCTTCATAGGGAAAGTGTTCCAGCCCTTTAATCATTCTAGTTGCCCTTTTCTGGACTTTCTCCAATGCTATAATATCCTTTTTGAGGTGCGGCGAACAGAACTGCACACAGTACTCCAAATGAGACCGCACCATCGATTTATACAGGGGCATTATGATACTGGCTGATTTGTTTTCAATTCCCTTCCCAATAATTCCCAGCATGGCGTTGGCCTTTTTTATTGCAAATGCACACTGTCTTGACATTTTCAGTGAGTTATCTACCACGACCCCAAGATCTCTCTCTTGGTCAGTCTCTGCCAGTTCACACCCCATCAACTTGTATTTGTAGCTGGGATTCTTGGCCCCAATGTGCATTACTTTGCACTTGGCCACACTGAATCGCATCTGCCACGTTGACGCCCACTCACCCAGCCTCAACAGATCCCTTTGCAGTTCCTCACAATCCTCTCTGGTTCTCACCACCCTGAACAATTTAGTGTCATCCGCAAACTTGGCCACTTCACTGCTCACTCCCAACTCTAAATCATTTATGAACAAGTTAAAGAGCATGGGACCCAGTACCGAGCCCTGCGGCACCCCACTGCTTACTGTCCTCCACTGCGAAGACTGCCCATTTATACTCACTCTCTGCTTCCTATTACTCAGCCAGTTTTTGATCCACAAGAGGACCTGTCCTTTTACTCCATGACTCTCAAGCTTTCTAAGGAGCCTTTGATGAGGAACTTTATCAAAAGCTTTCTGGAAGTCAAGGTAAACAACATCTATTGGGTCTCCTTTGTCCACATGTTTGTTCACCCCCTCAAAGAAATGTAACAGGTTAGTGAGGCAAGATCTTCCCTTGCAGAACCCATGCTGAGTCTTCCTCAATAACCCGTGTTCATCAATGTGCCTACTCATTCTGTCCTTGATAATGGTTTCTACCATCTTTCCCGGTATTGAAGTCAGACTGACTGGCCTGTAATTTCCCGGATCTCCTCTGGAACCCTTTTTAAAGATGGGGGTGACATTTGCTACCTTCCAGTCCTCAGGAACGGAGGCAGATTTCAATGAAAGATTACAGATTTTTGTTAGAAGATCCACAAGTTCAACTTTGAGTTCTTTCAGAACTCTCGGATGTATGCCATCCGGACCCGGTGACTTATTAGTTTTTAATTTGTCTATCAGTTGTAGGACCTCCTCTTTTGTCGCCTCAATTTGACTCAGGTCTTTCAACACCCCTTCCAAAATTAGTGGTTCTGGAGCGGGCAAAAAGTTCTCGTCTTCCACAGTGAAGATGGAGGCAAAAAATTCATTCAGCTTCTCAGCCATTTCCCTATCCTCCTTCAGTAGTCCTTTTACCTCTTGGCCATCCAAGGGCCCCACTGCCTCCCTGGCTGGTTTCCTACTTCTAATATATTTGAAGAAATTTTTATTGTTGGTCTTTATGTTTTTTGCAATATGTTCCTCATAGTCCCTTTTTGCCTGCCTGATCACAGTCTTTTGGTTTGCCACAGCCTGTGTTCCCTTTTACTAATCTCACTTGGACTGGTTTTCCACCACTTAAAGGAGTCCCTCTTACCTTTTACAGCTTCCATTACTTTGTTTGTTAACCATGCAGGCCTTTTCTTATGCCTGTTTGTGCCTTTCCTAACTTGTGGTATGTATTTTATCTGAGCTTCTAGGATTATAGTTTTAAATAGTGTCTAAGCTTCCGCAAGGGTTTTGACCGTATTTACCTTTCCTTTCAGTTTCCTCCTCACATGCCTCCTCAGTATATTTACCCCTTTTAAAGTTAAACGTGGTTGTGGCGATCTTTTTGGGCAACTCCCTATTTATACAAACAATGAAATCAGTAACATTATGGTCACTGCTCCCAAGCGGCGCAATCACTTTTACATCTCTCACCAAGTCTTGGGCATTACTTAGGACCAAATCCAGGATCGCCCCACCCCTGGTAGGTTCTGAGACATGATAACTATGTGGAATATTAGCTTGTGGACCCTCTCTTATACGGGCACCTGGCAGGCCGCTGAAGGGAATAGGGTGCTGCAGGAGGGATGACCGGCTGTTTCCTCAAACCCCAGAGATTTGCGGGAGGGCCTTGGGGTGAAGCTTGGCTCTGCTACTATCCTGGATTCTCCAGAAGTGCTCAGGTGGGTCTGGATTTTGGGCTGAATGTGAGGGTGACATGTCATGTGACGTCATTTCCGCCCCCATTGCAGACTCAAGAGCCCAGCTGGCAGGAGAAGGGGATTCCTGGGCGTTTGGTCTGATCCAGCAGGGATGCTGTGACCTTTGGAACTCCAGAATTCACAGGGAACATTTCGGGTCTCACAGAAGCCTGGAATATGTTGGCAGCTTTTATCACCCCCTGAGGCTCATGGGTGCTTCTCTTCTGTCTCTCCCACAGTTTAGTCAAAGGTTGTGTTGAGTGTACACAGGGCAAGGTTTCCAACTCCTGGGAAGGGAGTGTGCAAAGGGAGGAACAAACAAGCAAGTGGAAGAGGAAGTCACAACAAACACCCTTCCTCCTTTCTCTTCCTAACAGGCACTGGAGAAGTTCTGCTGAGCCATCATCTTTCCAGAGGTGTGGAAACAGCTGCTTTACCTCCAGTCCAGGTAGGGAAAATGAGCAGGGGACAGCCTGTGTTCCCTCCTACTTTATCAGGGGGTCTTTTACTCCTGCAGTTTCTAGAGTGGTCCAGGTGAGAGAGGCTCTGAATACCACTCCCTCAACCTGTGCCAAGACATACATCCCGTTCCATCCCAGACTACTCCCTTCCAGTGAGCAGTCTCCGCCTGGCATCATCTCTGATGAGGGAATCTGCTTTTTCTTCCAGTGCCCCTTTTCCTTTGAGGAGGTGTCTGTCTGTTTCACCCAAGCAGAATGGGACCTGCTGGATCAGGGCCAGAAAACTCTCTACAGGGAAGTCATGCAGGAGAACTATTGGAGCGTCATCTCTCTGGGTAAGGAGGATCTTCCACAGGTGCCAAAGGTGTGAATTGCTCCACATGGGATAATGCATGAATCTAACTATTGCACAGCAATGCATCATTTTGAGGCCTCTCCAGATACTTGCCCGGGGGCATCTGAGGCCAGTGTTGTGGCCATCACCCCTAACCAGAGATGGTGTCCTGGCCAGAGGCAAGGATGAGGATGAGAGCCAGCAAGCCAGACATGTTCAGGTGCTCACACAGATTCCAGAAATTAGTCTCAGAAGTCCACAGACCAAAAGTGCACAAGCCAAAGGGTCGTTACCAGAAGAGGTAAACCGGAGAGTGTAGCCTGGAGGTCCAAGGGTCCTGCACAAGCTTGAGAGTCACAAAGATGAAGTCAAAGTCCAAGATCAAACACAGAAAAGGTCAGGTATTGTGGTAACAAAATCTAATGTCAAGTCGGCAGATTCAATAACGTGTTTTTGTTGTAACAAAGTAACTAGTTTATTGATATCATGGTTCTCGACTACAGTAAGATTGAAAGACTAAAGATCATACAGTCTCTCTCTCTCGGCTTGGCTTCGCGAACGAAGATTTAAGAAGGGTGCAATAGTCCACGTTTGGTGCAGGCTCGCTGGTGGCTGACAAGACCAATGTGGGACAGGCAGGTCCGGCCACAGCGGCTGCAGGGAAAAGTCTGATTTAGGGTTGGTCCTGTAGCAGTGCGATTCTTCCTCAATCTCCTTTTGTCCTCAAGACCAGCTATGCGTGTGTTCTCAAACGAAGAGACAGCCTGGTGGATGGTGTGCCTCCATGCTTTGCGATCTGAGGCTAGGTCAGACCACTGGTGATGGTTGATGTGACAGGTGCTAAGGGATTTCTTCAAGGAGTCCTTGTACCTCTTCTTTGGTGCCCCTCTATTTCGATGGCCGGTGGAGCTGCCCGCTTGAGGACTTCAGTGTTGGTCACAAAGTCACTCCAGTGGATGTTGAGGATGGTGCGAAGGCAGCGCTGATGAAAGCGCTCAAGGAGTCGCAGGTGATGACGGTATAAAACCCACGATTCGGAGCCATAGATGAGGGTTGTCATCACAACCGCTTTGTAAACATTGATCTTTGTGCCTTTTTTCAGATGCTTGTTGCTCCACACTCTTTTGTGCAGTCGGCCAAATGCACGGTTTGCCTTTGCCAGCCTGTTGTCAATCTCCTTGTCGATCTTGGCATCTGAGGATATGATGCACCCCAGGTAGCTGAACTGCTGGACTGTCTTCAGAACTGATTCACCCACAGTGATGCAGGGAGGGTGATAATCTTCCTGGGGTGCAGGCTGGTGGAGAACTTCTGTCTTCTTCAGACTAACTTCTAGGCCGAATAGCTTGGCAGCCTCTGCAAAGCAGGACGTCATATGCTGCAGAGCTGATACCGAGTGGGAGACGAGTGCAGCATCGTCAGCAAACAGTAGCTCTCGGATGAGTTTTTCCATTGTCTTGGAGTGTGCCTTTAGTCGCCTCAGGTTGAACAGGCTGCCATCGGTGCGATAGCGGATGTAGACACCATCGTCCTCATCTAGATCTACTGCGACTCTTTGGAGCATCATGCTAAAGAAGATCGTAAA
This sequence comes from Heteronotia binoei, assembly GCF_032191835.1. Lineage (NCBI taxonomy): Eukaryota > Metazoa > Chordata > Lepidosauria > Squamata > Gekkonidae > Heteronotia > Heteronotia binoei. The sequence continues at coordinate 20,720 of NW_026800091.1, forward strand.
GAGAGTTGGCGCGAGAACGCAGCCTTACATACAGTAGAATGCAATCATATAAGGTATACTTCAAAGGGATTCTTGCAGGGCACATTCACACATTGATGTTACAATTTCTTTCTCAGGCCTGCTTTGGCCTTGAGCGTCTCTTGGCTCCAACCTCCCCCGATGCCCAGCCTGAGAAGGCCTGATAAACTCTTTCACATATTCCCATTTCAAAGCAAAACTACATAACAAAAGAAAGGGAGGGGGGTGAGGAGAGCTCAACCTGGCAGCATTGGAATTCAGTATGGCTTTACCAAGGATGCTTCTCTCCTGAACCAAAGATTGAGCGTAGGCCTGACCAAAATCAAGAGCAGACTTGACATATGAACATATAAAGCTGCCTTATACTGAATCAGACCTTTGGTCCATCAAAGTCAGTATTGTCTTCTCAGACTGGCAGCGGCTCCCCAGGGTCTCAAGCTGAGGTTTTTCACGCCTATTTGCCTGGACCCTTTTGTGGAGATGCTGGGGATTGAACCTGGGACCTTCTGCTTCCCAAGCAGATGCTCTACCACTGAGCCACCATCCCTCCCCATCTAAGAGGATGACTTGTTGCTTCCACAACATGCAGGCTCCCACCAATTCCACCGTTGAACAACTCTTGCTGTTAAAAAGTTCCCCCTTGTATCCAGCATGTACGTTCCCTCTCTTAATTTAAACCTGTTATTGCAAGTCCTTTCCTCTGCTGCCAACATGAACAGCTCCCCACCTTTCTCTAAGTGACAGCCCTTGAAATACTTCACGAGAGCAATCATGTCCCCCCTCAACCTCCTCTTCTCCTGACTCAGAGCCAGCCATGCGTGACTCCTCTTCTCCTGAGGAGTCCTCCGCCACTGAGGATTTCATGCTAAGCTCAGGCTGGCCCAGAACAGAGATGCTCAGAAACGCTCTGGAAGGGACTTGATTCTGATTTCACTTTTCCTAATGCCGGCCCTTCTAAAACTTAGAAAGATTTATGAAGGACGTAAAACCGAGACACCACTAAACAGTGCAGTTTCTACAGCTCAGCAACAGAAAATCCTGAAAAGCTCACTGTTCTGTCTTACACATGAAATACGTGGTATTAGATAGTACCTGTAGTTGTGAAAGCAACGTCACCCCAGAGTCGGAAACGACTGGTGCTTGCACAGGGGACCTTTCCTTTCCTTGTTACTACATAAGTATTCCAACTATAGCCTAAATCAGGGGTGTGAACATGCAGCCTGGGGGCTGATTCAGGCCCTCAGAGGGCTGTCAGCAAAGGGTTCATTGAAGTTTCAAAATGATCAGACTCGTCTTTGTTGAAAACTAAGTTGATTTTATTGATAACTACAATATTACTCTATGCATGGATTCATTGGAACTGATAACACATAGCTCGAACCATTGGCATTTATGAACAGCCTTCAAAGGATTTGTGCTTTAAACTATTTCCCATAATAAAGCTGCAGTTTGACCCTGCAAGTTACACTTTCACATGCCCGCTTATCTTTCACAGTTGATGGTTACATCCCCCTCCTGGTGATGTCCTTGCTGTTTTCAGGCGCCTGGAAAAGAGACGCCTGGGAAGTTAGCTGGGCGCTCTGCACTTCAAAGACCTCGATGGCCTTTGATACATTCATCTCCTTTCCCCCCCTTCCTTTTCACTATGCAGGGTAGCTGGGTTAGTAACATAAGGCGTTATTAAGCATTCGGGTTAGTAGGCAGCATATAACATATTCAGACAGCAAATGTATAACTTCAATGAAACATGTTCTGACAAGGGCTCCTATAAGCCCCCCTGAGCAACTGGATGTCATCTGCTTCCTTCTCCCCATCTCTTGCTTCCTTCTGCATCACAGCTTGCCTTACCAGGCTTGCTCAGTTCCACAGGAGCTACAGATCAAAGCCTCAATTTTCTCCACTGGCTGAGGCTCCTCCTTTGGGGAGGAAGGGGGGAGGGAGAGCTTGCAGGCTCACCCAACTGCACAATTGGCAAGACCTTGGAGTTTGTAGCTTAATGGTGTGCAATAATAGGAATCTTGCCATGCTCTGTATGAAAGCTGGTCAACGCTTCTAGTGAAACGGAGGGATATAAACACTACCTCATCACTGTGTTCAAGACTTCTGTGTGCAAGATTTATCTGCTGTACTAGACTACTTGGGATTTGGAACACTACGTGGTTTCCTCAGGAGCTGCTGGACCGTGGATTCCTGTAAAGTTGAAGGACTATTGGTTGGAATTGAAGCTGCCGATGTCAAAGGGCTTGCCATGTACTTGCGGGCGCCTAGGGCCTCTCTGTTTTCTGTAATTGCGATGGGAATGTTGGGGGAGGATGCACAGGGCTGCTTTTGCTGGCTAGCTTTCTTTTTTCACCACATTTTAAGAAGGATATTCTTATCCGCCACCACTACTGCTGCTCTACTAGAGTTTGGTGCCCTACTCCACTCTACTTTAGTTTCAATACATCCGTTTACCCCCCAAGGCAATGGTGGCAGCAGCACAGCCCGTTCCTTAGGCAAAGAGAAATAAATTTGCTGCACTGAAAGGTCATGTAGTCCCTCAGGAGAAGGCCTGAGGTGTCCCCTCCTTCCTCATTCACAGGGAGAGAGGGTGGGGAGCGTGGGTGACGGTGTGGAGCCAAGCTCCCTTTTCGCTTTTATCTGTACTCACCCTTTATTTTCTTCCCCTGGCAAACTTTGCCCTTCTCTGTGTTCCACCAGTAGACTCGGAAGAGGCAGGTAGAGGCAACTTCACTCATTTCCCCCTTGCCAGTGTGTCCACTTGAAACTCTGATCTGATCTCCTTCTCAGAGTAATGCTGATAGAAAAAAGTATTCAGTTTTTAAAAGCATATTTTTGTGCTTCTTAGTAAGCAGCCAACTTAGGACGCCTGATTTGTCTCCTAAAATTTAGTTTAAGCCTTTGGACTTGTTTTCCTCCCCCCTCATCTGTCCAGTGGCCAGCGCCTCTGGAGTTGTTCATTATGTATCTATATCAAAAACATTGATCATATACATAAAGGAAAAATTTAAGGGGTGCAATTTTTTACTTTTGCCCCACCCCACCCCTCAAAAATATGTAGATTTCTCTCCCCCCCCCCATCCTCCCCCCCAAAGAAGACAGAAGTGTTAGAGAGGCTTTGGTGGAGAAAGACAACATCCTCACATCCCAAGAAAGGCTGGAGAGTTTCTCAAGGGGATCCCAAGAACAGATTTCCTTCCCAGATGAGCTGGCTGAGAGTGAGTATCCTGCACGGTCATGTCCAGGGAACAGGCAAGGAGTAGCCATGGGGGTTTTCTTCATTCACTTCTTTTTGATCAAGATTTAGTTTGGTACAATCATGCAGCCCGCTGAGTAAGGAGGGAGTGAGGCCTTCTGGGGACTGAGATTTGGAGAGTTAGGAACTCCTTCTGAGCAAGAGCGCTATGATCTTCTAGTCCTCCAGTGTGCTTTTTCAGGTTGTGCAAATAGGTTTCTCTGTTTCACTCAGCATTCTAGCACCGCTGGCTGGGGGAGAATCCAGTGTTCTGTTCACAGGGCCCCTCCCTTCTAACTACAGGAGTTTGGTCTAAAAGCTTTCTTTCCCGTGCTGCCGTGTGGAACAGCAGCGTGTTCATTTTTTCAATAAGTCATCTGGGAAAAGCCCTTAGATCTGCTCTGGGAGTTCCTGGTCCTTCCTGATAAAATCCCACACTTTTGCCCTGTTGCCTGGGGGGGTTTCCTGGATTGCAGCAAGAGGCACTGCTGGATGAGTCTCCACTTCCCCTGGGATTGCCCGCCAGCCAGCTAAGGCTAGGATCTGAATTAACCTGTAAGTCTGCATGAGAGCAATAGAAGTAAGAATGCTAGGTTATACTTTCTTCTTTGATATTTTTAAATCACTTATTATTCTTTTCAGTTGCCGAGCACCATCATCAATCAATCATGGCATTTAGGAACCATGGAAATTCATGGCATTCAGGAACCCTGCATGGCTTCTGGCTAGATGAGCCTGAAGTGTGTGTGTAAGGGAATTGGCATTGCAAGCTCAGCGGTGGCTCTTGAGGGGATGAGATATTCTTAAATGGTAGACATTTAGGGGAAAGGGGGGAGGTGGTTAAGATCAGGGAAGCTGGAGGAGGTTGAAGAGCCATTTCCGTCTGCAGTCACAAAGAAGTTTTTGGACCTTACCTGCCCTTCCAGGTGTTACAGAGATCTCTCTCTTTATTCCAGCAGAGGATGATCAGAGAAAAGAGGAGGGCAAGGAATTTGAGCAGAAGTTGCCAGATGGAGTTAAAGACTTGGAAGAAAACAGTCGAAATCAAGGAAGACCTAAGAGAAAGAAAGGCAGCTGTATGGATGAGAAGAGAAAAGGAAAAAAGCTTAATGTACATTTTCCAAAGAAGGGAATAATTAAGACATGTACATCCACTCAGTGTAGCAAGTACTTCAAAAATAGATCACAGCTCCTTGTGCACCAAAGAGTACACAGAGGCAAGAAAACTTTTGAATGTTCAAAGCATGGGAAAAGATTCAGTCACAGTGGCACTCTTCAACTGCATCAGCAAACCCATACAGAGGAGAAACCTTTTGAATGTTCACAGTGTGAAAAGAGATTCCGTCAGAGTGGCCATCTTCAACTGCATCAGAGAACTCACACAGGGGAGAAACCTTTTGATTGTTCAAAGTGTGGAAAGAGATTCCGTCAGAGTGGCCATCTTCAACTGCATCAGAGAATCCACACAGGGGAGAAACCTTTTGAATGGTCAGAGTGTGGAAAGAGATTCGGTCTCAGTGGCACTCTAAAATGGCATCAGAGAACCCACACAGGGGAGAAACCTTTTGAATGCTCAGAGTGTGGAAAGAGATTCAGTCAAAGTGGCCATCTTCACCAGCATCAGAGAACTCACACAGGGGAGAAACCTTTTGAATGCTCAGAGTGTGGGAAGAGATTCAGTCAGAGTGTCCATCTTCAACGGCATCAGAGAACCCACACAGGGGAGAAACCATTTGAATGTTCAGAGTGTGGGAAGAGATTTGGTCTCAGTGGCACTCTAAAACTACATCAGAGAACCCACACAGGGGAGAAACCTTTTGAATGTTCAGAGTGTGGAAAGAGATTTGGTCTAAGTGGCACTCTAAAACTACATCAGAGAACCCACACAGGGGAGAAACCTTTTAAATGCTCAGAGTGTGGGATGAGATTCAGTCACGGTAGTGCTCTAAAGCTACATCAGAGAACCCACACAGGGGAGAAACCTTTTGAATGCTCAGAGTGTGGAAAGAGATTCAGCCATACTAGCCATCTTCTACAGCATCAGAGAACCCACACAGGGGAGAAACCTTTTGAATGCTCAGAGTGTGGGAAGAGATTTAGTCAGAGTGCCCATCTTCAACGGCATCAGAGAGCCCACACAGGGGAAAAACCATTTGAATGTTCAGAGTGTGGGAAGAGGTTTGGTCTCAGTGGCACTCTAAAACTACATCAGAGAACCCACACAGGGGAGAAACCTTTTAAATGCTCAGAGTGTGGGATGAGATTCAGTCACGGTGGTGCTCTAAAACTACATCAGAGAACCCACACAGGGGAGAAACCTTTTGAATGCTCAGAGTGTGGAAAGAGATTCAGTCATAGTAGCTATCTTCAACAGCATCAAAGAACCCACACAGGGGAGAAACCTTTTGAATGCTCAGAGTGTGGGAAGAGATTCAGTCTCAGTTGCGATCTTCAACGGCATCAGAGAACTCACTCAGGGGAGAAACCTTTCGAATGCTCAGAGTGTGGAAAGAGATTCCGTCAGAGTGGCCATCTTCAACGGCATCAGAGAATCCACACAGGGGAGAAACTTTTTGAATGTTCAGAATGTGGGCGGAGATTTGGTCTCAGTGGCAATCTAAAACTACATCAGAGAACCCACACAGGGGAGAAACCTTTTGAATGCTCAGAGTGTGGAAAGAGATTCAGTAATAGTCGCCATCTTCAACTGCATCAGAGAACCCACACAGGGGAGAAACCTTTTGAATGCTCAGAGTGTGGAAAGAGATTCAGACAGAGTGGCCATCTTCAACGGCATCAGAGAACCCACACAGGGGAGAAGCCTTTTGAATGTTCAGAGTGTGGGAAGAGATTTAGTCACAGTTGTACTCTAAAACTGCATCAGAGAACCCACACAGGGGAGAAACCTTTTGAATGTTCACAGTGTGGAAAGAGATTCAGTCAGAGTGGCACTCTTCAACGGCACCAGAGAACCCACAGAGGGGAGAAACCATTTGGATGCTGAGAGTGGAAAGAGATTCAGTCATACTAGCCACCTTCAACTGCATCAGAGAACCCACACAGGGGAGAAACCATTTGAATGTTCAGAGTGTGGGAAGAGATTTGGTCTCAGTGGCACTCTAAAACTACATCAGAGAACCCAAACGGGAGAAACCTTTTGAATGCTCAGAGTGTGGAAAGAGATTCAGTCCTAGTAGCTATCTCAAACTGCATCAGAGAACCCATGCAGAGGAGAAACTTTTTGAATGTTCAGAGTGTGGGAAGAGATTTGGTCTCAGTGGCACTCTAAAACTACATCAGAGAACCCAAACAGGGGAGAAACCTTTTGAATGCTCAGAGTGTGGAAAGAGATTCAGTCATGGTAGCTATCTTCAACTGCATCAGAGAACCCACACAGGGGAGAAACCTTTTGAATGTTTGGACTGTGGGAAAAGATTCAGTCAAAGTGGCGATCTTCAACTGCATCAGAGAACCCACGCAAAGGAGAAACTTTTTGAATGTTGAGAGTGTGGGAAGAGATTTGGTCTCAGTGGCACTCTTCAACTACATCAGAGAACCCACACAGGGGAGAAACCTTTTGAATGCTCAGAGTGTGGAAAGAGATTCAGTCCTAGTAGCTATCTCAAACTGCATCAGAGAACCCACGCAGAGGAGAAACTTTTTGAATGTTCAGAGTGTGGGAAGAGAATTGGTCTCAGTGGCACTGTAAAACTACATCAGAGAAACCACACAGGGGAGAAACCTTTTGAATGCTCAGAGTGTGGGATGAGATTCAGTTACGGTTACACTCTAAAACTACATCAGCATGTTTTTGAAGCCCGCAAATACATTGTACTATTTCAGGTGGTGTTAAAGGGACACCACACTTTCCCCCTCGGGCAGAGTTGGCAAATAGCCACCCTTGATTGTTTCTTTATGAATCAGAAAACTCAGCTAAGGAAAGGTCAGAGGTCATTAAAGAGATTATTATTATCTTCAGATAAGTCAAGTTTGTGTTTTCAGTGCTCTGTGGATGTTTTTATTAGTTGGGCTTTGTTAAATATGTTAAAGGTTGGTGTGGCATTTCCCCCCTCCCCCCATTGTGTATAAAGTTCTTTCAAAATCCTCTTGCAGCTGCTTGGGACTCGCACTTTGGTCTATTCCTGAGCTTCATGAATGAACTCCACCCACTTTGGCCGCATTCATGATGTGGTTCAGTTAAGTTCTAGAGCCAGAGTGTTGGGTTAAGAAGACTTAGTGGGTCTGGGTTCAAATTCATCGTAGGCCTGGAAGCTCTTTAAATGCCTTTTAGCCAGTCACATTTTCGGGTTAACAGACTGTCCCTTAGTGACTTTCTTTCCTTTTCAGGGCTCCTACAATCAGGTGATCTTGAGCAGTGACTAAAATAATATACATTGTTTACTAGAGGGAAATATGTTAGACAAAAATCTGGTGACCAAGTAGGTTGTGTTTCAGTTCATGGTGGAAGACAGCAGATACTCAAGGCTGTGCTCAGCTTTTGGAGCTTCTGGGGTTTTTAAAATCCTTTCTCCCTTTAAACTCCTGTTTCGGGGGGTAGGGGGTTTTATATTTTCTTTCTTTGCTTCATTTCTCTGCTGTTCCATTTTATCTTTATATCTACTGAGGTTTTGAAGTCTTTATCTTATCTGCGTCTTTTTAGCTTTGGATCCCTTTGCTTGCCTTTTTCTCTTTTCTTCCCTTGTTAAGTGGGCAGGGGAGGGGGGGTCACACAAGGACACTGGTTTATCTCTTCTAATCCCTGTTTATATTCTATTCTTATTCTGCTGTACATCATCCTACCTCCCCTTTTTGGGGGAGGGAGTTTACCAGGAAAAGGAGAAAGTTTCACTTACCCGAGTTTTGGCTTGGTTTGTTTTTTTCTATCTCTGCTCTACTGTCTGGTAGCACTGCTTATTTATATATCACAGCTACTACCCTATCTACTGTGAGTTACCATTGAATTTTTTGAGTTTATTAGCCCTTGTATTAATCTATTTGTTAATATTTGGACTAGGGAAAGAGGTTGTCCTTTTGGGAACCCCCCCCCCACACACACACACTATCTTCCAAGCAAAGCCAGCTTGATGACTTTTAAAACAAAATGCTGGGAATAACAATAACTTTAGCTCTCCAAGCTAACAGACCTTGCAAGAGAGTTGTTAGGATTCAATCTTGGGGTGCGGAGAGGGGCTTCTTCAAAGAGATGTGCTTGATAGGTGCAGAAATCTCAGAACTTCCATATTTATTCCTAGTGGTAAGTCGCAAGGTCTTGTGGGATGCATCTGTCATTTCTTCCTCCCGTTTGTCATTTCATATTTCCCTTTCCCGGAAGATCTCATAGTGGTTTCCTCTTTTCATCCAACCTTCTTTCCTTTCCGTGTTGAGTCTAGAGGCACCTTCAAGACCAATGAAGTTTTATTCCGCCTGTAAGGTTCTGTGTGCATGTGCACCTCTGATATGTGTGCACACACTTAAGCCTCTAATGTTGTTGGTTTTCAAGGTGCCGCTGGGCTCAAACACTGCATTGGTCTTCCCTCAAAATCAATTCAGAAGCTCCATTTGGGACAGAACACTGCAGCTCTGCTATTATCCTGCTTTTGGAACTTAGATAGAGCATGCATGTGATTCCCATTCTATAGTTTTCTCACTGGCTACCCATCAGTTAGTTATTTGGCTCAATTTAATGTGTTGGCTATTATATAGAAAGCCTTGGGCACTTGTATTTGCCAGACCGCCTCTCCCCCTCTGTGCCACCGCAAGAGCTCCTCTCCTCTGGGTGAGGTCTTCCGCAGGTGTCAGCCTGCAAGTGGGCAGATTCAGCAACCACCGATACACCTGTTGGGGCGTGGCCTGTATGTGGTCATGATCCTCTGCAAAACTGACTGGATCAGGAGAGCTTTTCTACCCAAGCAAGAGACCTGCACTGTACAAAACGACTTTGGTGTCTGTTACTGCATTTAACTTGGTGAAACTGAGATCCTACGATGTTAATATTCTGTCGTTTAATGTGTCATGTCAAAACCTACACTTCGCTTCAGCTCTGATGTTAGATTTCTGATTGGTTCTAACCCTAATCCTGAGCCCGCCTTTGGCGGGGGAGGGCGGGATATAAGAATAAAACTTACTTACTTACTTACTTACTTGTGCTGTTTATTGAACACCCTTTCTTGTTCATTGTATTGGCTCACCTCTGCAACGCTTTCAAAGAGGCCTGCCATTCAAAATCCCCGACAGACAAGTGGACCTCCTGAAGCATTGCTTGAATGGTCCCTGTCTTGTCTGGGCTAATTTTTCACTTCTTTTGATTTCCTGCCTAGCTTTGTGTTAGAATCATAGAATCCTAGAGTTGGAAGGGACACCCAGGCTCATCTAGTCCAACCCCCTGCACAATGCAGGAAACTCACAAACCCCTCCCCCTAAAGTATAGAATCATCAGTGTTGGCCGACAACGTGTCTGAGTGACCACAGCGAAGTTTTAAACCTCAACCTAATGAGCAGATTTTCTCAACCAAGTTTTGTTTGTTTATTCCTCGCATTTATATCCCGCCCTCCCCGCCGAAGCAGGCTCAGGGCGGCAAACAATCAAACACCAAACAAAAAAACAGTGAGCAAACAATTAAAATTAACAATCGTTACCACTTAAACCATTTAAAACAGTTTAAAATAATTTAAAACGATTTTTGGTGCTAGTATTGGTACCATTACATTCAGCGATGTTGAGCATCTATTTGTACTGTAGTTTAACTAAAGGCAAGTTGAAATAGAATTGTTTTGCAGGCTTTGCGGAACTGGGCAAGGTCCTGCGAGGCCCTTACATCTTCTGGGAGTTGGTTCCACCAGTGGGGGGGCAGCAATTGAGAAGGCTCTTTCTCTGGTAGCCTTCAATCTCGCCTCCCTCGGCCCGGGAATTGACAGAGAGCCAGTTTGGTGTAGTGGTTAAGTGTGCGGACTCTTATCTGGGAGAACCAGGTTTGATTCCCCACTCCTCCACTTGCACCTGCTGGAATGGCCTTGGGTCAGCCATAGCTCTGGCAGAGGTTGTCCTTGAAAGGGCAGCTGCTGTGAGAGCCCTCTCCAGCCCCACCCACCTCACAGGGTGTCTGTTGTGGGGGAGGAAGGTAAAGGAGATTGTGAGCCGCTCTGAGACTCTTCGGAGTGGAGGGCGGGATATAAATCCAATATCTTCTTCTTCTTCTTAAATTCTGCGATCCAGATCTAAGTACCCTCTGGGGAACGCGTGGGGAGAGACGGTTGGCACTTTAAAGGCACCTTGAATCTTCTCCTTAAAAAAAATTGCCATGAAAGTAATTCTTTTATCTGCTCCTGTGCACAACAGCTAGTAAAAGGTTAAAGCAGACAAGACAGTGCTGCAGTTCCTAGAGAGGATACCACAAGGAGGAGAGAAAGACTGAAGTCCTCCAACATCCTCCTCCTGGGATCTGGCTTTGCTTGCAGGAGAGCTGGAGGACGGGGCCTTGAGAAGCTAGACTGGGGAGTGCTTTGATGGGCAAAGAGGGGGGTGGACTGGAAGGAAAAGCTGCGCCAGGCTGGGCAGTTCTGCAAGAGGGTCCCACTCTGTCCCACATGGTGAGCGAGGCCAGGAAGAAGGAGGTCAGGCAGGACCAGATGTGGATAATTTGAGAAAGCTGGGAGAGCGAGAGCCTTTCCGGGTTCCCCAGGGAGGCCCATACCAGAAGGCGGGGGCCACAACAGAGAAGGCTCATGTGCGGTCAGTGACTGATTTTGCCCATTGGCAGGGTGGCCCCTAGAGGAGGCCCTGCTCAGATGAAGCTGGAGAGGTGGGGAAAGGGAGCAGACAATGAGGGACAGCTTGCCCATGCCATCCCCCCCGATACAATCAGGGTTGCCAACCTCCAGGTGGGACTGACAGACAAGCTGCTGAAACACTGGGAGCGCACAATTTTGACAATGGTGAATCACCTTGAATTCAGTGATATCTGCAAACTGGCAGAAGCGCTGAAGGACCACTCTGGCTGGATGTTGCGCATCGTGGCAGAACGGTGAGAATTTACAGGTCAGAATTTGTGTGGCCTGGAGAGTGACTAAAATCATCCCGTTTGTGTGTATTCAGTGCACATGGATTCAGCTTTGATTTGGAGTGAAACAGGACCGGATCTACATGATTTTTTTGGGGGGGGGGGGGCAAAATTAAAAAATGACACCCCCTTATGGGCCATTCTATCTTATGGTCCCATAGAATACAATGGGCTCCATACCCAATTTGGCACCCCTCCCCCCTGTCAGCATCCGGGGCAAACACCCCCCTCTGCCCCCCTCCCCTAGATCCAGCCCTGGAGTGAAATAAAATATTGCAGTATTTGAAGTGTTTAGTGTGTTGTGATTTTATAGCAGTACACAGTGTTTTGTTTGTGATTGTTCAGCCTCACCTGTGTTATTTCCTGTTTGCTTACAAAATAGGACCAGAGAGCCCCCTTGGCTTCCCCCAAACCAGGACAGCTGCCACTGAAACATGGGCCTTCCTAGCTTCCTGAAAGTTTTGACCACCCGTGAATTGTGAGTCCAATTACATGATGACAGAAGGGACTCCCACTCCCTCTCTCTCTCTCTCGGCTTGACTTCGCGAACGAAGATTTAAGAAGGGTGCAGTAGTCCAAGTCTGCTGCAGGCTCGCTGGTGGATGACAAGACCAATGCGGGACAGGCAGGTCTGGCCACAGTGGCTGCAGGGAAAAGTCTGATTTGGGGTTGGTGCTGTAGCAGTGCGATTCTTCCTCAATCTCCTTTTGTCCTCAAGACCAGGTATGCGTGCGTTCTCAAAGGAAGAGACAGCCTGGTGGATGGTGTGCCTCCATGCTTTGCGATCTGAGGCTAGGTCAGACCACTGGTGATGGTTGATGCGACAGGTGCCAAGGGATTTCTTCAAGGAGTCCTTGTACCTCTTCTTTGGTGCCCCTGTATTTCGATGGCCGGTGGAGAGTTCGCCATATAGGGCAATCTTGGGAAGGCGGTGGTTTTCCATCCTGGAGATATGCCCTGCTGAGCACAGCTGTGTCTTCAACAGCAGTGCCTCGATGCTTGTAACCTCTGCCCGCTTGAGGACTTCAGTGTTGGTCACAAAGTCACTCCAGTGGATGTTGAGGATGGTGTGAAGGCAGCACTGATGAAAGCGCTCAAGGAGTTGCAGGTGATGACGGTATAAAACCCACGATTCGGAGCCGTAGATAAGGGTTGTCATCACAACTGCTTTGTAAACATTGATCTTTGTGCCTTTTTTCAGATGCTTGTTGCTCCACACTCTTTTGTGCAGTTGGCCAAATGCACGGTTAGCCTTTGCCAGCCTGTTGTCAATCTCCTTGTCGATCTTGGCGTCTGAGGAGATGATGCACCCCAGGTAGCTAAACTGCTGGACTGTCTTCAAAACTGATTCACCCACAGTGATGCAGGGAGGGTGATAATCTTCCTGGGGTGCAGGCTGGTGGAGAACTTCTGTCTTCTTCAGACTAACTTCTAGGCTGAATAGCTTGGCAGCCTCTGCAAAGCAGGACGTCATATGCTGCAGAGCTGATACCGAGTGGGAGACGAGTGCAGCATCATCAGCAAACAGTAGCTCTCGGATAAGTTTTTCCATTGTTTGCTTACAAAATAGGACCATAGAGCTCTCTTGGCTTCCCCCAAACCAGGACAGCTGCCACTGAAACATGGGCCTTCCTAACTTCCTGAAAGTTTTGACCACCCGTGAATTCTGAGTCCAATTACACGATGACGGAAGGGACTCCCACTCCGCTGTAAGGGTAAAGAGACACCCCACCCCCACCCCGGGCAGCCTGTGCTTGTCCGCATCAGTGCCCCACTAGGAGACTTGTTAAAAACAAAAACCAGAACAACCCTGTGAAGTAGGCCAGTCTATATGTTCAACACCCACCTATGGAAAAGATTTTTTTAAAATAAAAGATTTCCACCCCTGCCCATCCTGTTCAGCACATCAGCTGTGACTTTCCCAGCCCACTTCCTGCCTTGGAGGAAAGGAGACGGTGCTTCGAACTGCAGTGGGGAGACCAGAACACCCCTGTGAAGTAGGCCAGTCTGCATGTTCCAACACTCACATGCATAGAAGACACAAAGACTTCCCTGCGAAGGACGCAGGTCAGCTCCTGTTGCCCTCTGGCCCATTTGGTCGAGTAACAAGGTGGCCTGGTAAATCTTATATATAGGAATCACTTTGGGGGTGGGGGAGAAAAACCCAACGGGGGGGGGGTCTCAGCAACAGAGACTCTGAGTTGCCTGCAGAAGAGCCCCAGTCCAGTCACCAGTTTAAAAGGTCAGGAACATACAGGAGAGCGGCTGCCAGTCACAACAATGGGCACTCTTGAGATGAATGATCCTTCGGCATAAGGCAGAGCCCTCCTTCCTCTTTCCATGGCTCAGAGGTTCATGGCTCAGTGGTAGCAGAGCATGCCTGGTTCAATCCCTGGCACCTCCAGTTAAACAGACCAGGCAGTGGGTGATGCGAAAGACCTCGGCCTGAGACCCTGCAGAGCTGCCGCCGGTCTGAGCAGACAACACTGGCTGTGATGGGCCCCAGGGCTGCGCGGCTGCCTGAGAGCACTGAGGACTAGCACCGTCTGTAGGCTGAGAGGAAAGCGAGGATTAGGCGGGAGGGGGCTGTGGCCGAGGGGCAGAGTATCCGCTGGGCGGGCAGAAGGTCTCCTGTCCAAAGACTGGGGGGAAGGCAGTGCTGTGAAGAGCTCCTGAGGTCCTGGGGAGGCCCTGCCAGTCTGAGTGGGCAATACTGGCCTGGATGGGGGCGGGGGGGCGGGGTCTTTTTTCGTGCCAGGCAGCTCCACAGGTGGGCACCCCAGGAAGTGCAGGGGGCTTCCCGAGTTCTTCCCAGAATGCCCGGGGAAACACTCTGCAGGCTTCCTGCCCGCGAGTCTAGGCGCACGTGCGTTGCTCGAAGGGGCGCCCCGGAGTGCTGAGCTGAGGATTCCTAGGAGGATTCACCCTCCTCCCTTCCTCTGACGGCGGTGCGAGGCGGCCCCTCCCAGACCGTCGCCTGCCAGGAGGCTCCGGGGCCCGCGGGCTGCAAGGCTGAGCTCTCCCCGCCCCCCCGAAGGTACCGCACCGGCTTCAGGGCTTTGCAAGCCGCCCAAAGCAGCGGGGAGGGAGCCCCGCCGGGAAGGAGCCGCAGCCCGGGCCGAGGTCTCTGCCGGAACCCGGGGGGTGGGGAGGGGGCGCCTCTCCCTTGCCACGCGCGGGCCCCCGAGGGGAAGGACGCCCCTTAGACGGGCAAGCCCCGCTGCTGCTGCTGCTCCGGGAGGGGGAGGCTGGAGGGGGCGGCCAGAAAGAGGCGCTGCAGCTAAATGGGGCGTCGGGGGAGCAGGAGGAGGAGCGCCATCGAAGGCAGCCCCGGCCCCGCTCCGCGTTCCCCAGCAGCGCCCCGACGGGGAGAGCTGCGCCCGCACAGGCCGGCGGGGACGGAGCAGAGGAAAGCGGGGAGGCGGCCAGGGAGGGGCCCCGCCTTTGGGACACGGGAGAGGGGGGGGTAGGCTGCAGAGACCCCCTTCCCTCCGCCACCCAGGCTCCCCAGCCTGCTGCTGCTGCAGGGAAAGCCCCCCCCCTTCCCCGGTGCCCTCCAGGAGGAGCGGGGGGGGGCAGGAGGAAGAGAGCTGGCCAGGCTTTGGGGGGGGGGCTCCTCCCGCCTGCAACCCCCCCCCAGCTGCCCCCTGCCTTCCAGGGGGGTCGCTGGTGCCCTCTTTCCCCCTCCCCTGCGTGGAAACCAATTCCCTTAGGGTACAATGGAGAATTAATCCACGGGTAAATGGGGGGCTGTTTGGTTGTTTTTAAGGTAGAGGCACCAAATTTGCAGCACGGCATTGGATGCCTCTCCTCAAAATACCCTCCAAGTTTCAAAAAGATTCAATGGGGGGGGTTCAATAATGTGAGCCCCAAAAGAAAGTGCCCCTATTCATTATTATTTGCTGTGGAGGGAAGGCATTTATAAGGCGTGCTGTCCCTTTAAATGTTATGGACCCCCACAGCTTTCGAAAGAGGTGCTCTTGCCTAGCCCTTCAAGTCTCTTGAAGAAATACAGAGGATGGTTCAGGGGTCACCAGTCCCCCTGGTCCTTTTGGGGCTCCAGTTCCCCTTAAGAATCAGCCCCTTGGACACACTGAACCCATATAGTGAGAGGCTAAGCTTGTAACATGCATAAAAAGACAAACAGAGACAGTTAACTTCCAAAGAATGAAGCAGGCATGTCTAAAATAGCTTGGTATGTCATATAACAATATTCTATTAAACCAGGTCTATAAACCGCAAGAAGCACTTTAGTTCTGGTCCACCAGGGGAATTCTCATTCGCTTTCCTTGTGACATGTGACTGTCTCTGTATCTCTTTACACTCAGGTGACTCAAGGCATCTCTATCCAGTCGGAGGTGACCCAGGAGAAGGGGGGGGAGATGGAAGAGCAGGACCCAGAAGGAGCTGCAGCTGGCAAGACGGCAAGCATGGCTCAGTGGTTGTAGAGCATGCCCGGTTCAGTCTCTGGCATCTCCAGTTAAATGACCCACCATGTCTTGTAAGCCGCCCTGAGCCTGCTTCGGCAGGGAAGGCGGGGTATAAATAAAAATTTATTATTATTATTATTATTATTATGTGAAAGACCTCGGCCTGAGACCCTGCAGAGCCGCTGCCGGTCTGAGCAGAAAACACTGGCTGTGATGGGCCCCAGGGCTGGGCGGCTGCCTGAGAGCACTGAGGATTAGCACCGTCTGTAGGCTGAAAGGAAAGCTGGGATTAGGGGAGCGGGGCTGTGGCTCAGGGGCAGAGCATCCGCTTGGCATGCAGAACCAAGGTCTCCTGTCCAACCTCCCGTTCAAAGACCCTCCTGGGGAGTGAATGATGTGAAGGACTCCTGAGGTCCTGCAGAGGCCCTGCCAGTCTGAGTGGACAACACTGGCCTGGATGGATCAAGGGGAGGGGTCTGATTTAGGGAAAGGCAGCATCACAGGTGGGTACCACAGAAAGTGAAGGTGTCTTCCTGAATGCCCAGGGAAACAGATGCCAAGCTGCCTCTCTAGGATTCTGGGCAAAAATGTTATGCTTGCTGGGCAGCCCAAAGTGCTGATGATACTCCCCCCCCAAAAAAATAAATAAATCTGGGTTTCAAGGATTAGTCCTTCCCTTGTTTGTAAGATAAAAAACTCTCCTTTCTTCTGCCCCCGGTGCAAGAAGGCCCCTCCCAGGCGTCTGGGACCAGCCCCCAAAGGCACGAAGGCTGCAAGGCTGAGCTCTCCCTGCAAATGGGGCAGGATATTTTTCTCTTGTTCTGCAACCCAGAGGAGTCCAGGCGTGTGGAAGAGCTGCAATCCCGGCAGAGCAGAGGCCGGGCCCAGGGGGCGCTGGAGCCCCTTTCCTAGCCCGGAATCCCGGAAGGGGAGGAAGGCTTGCATGCCGGGTCCGGCCTTTGCAAAGGGGCCCCCGGAACGGAAGACGTGGAAGCTCTGCTGCCAGAGGTGGGGTGCTGCGCCGGTGGGGCAGGAGGGGCCGAAGGGAAGAGCTGCAGCCGGGCCTCCTGCGACCCTCCCCCCCTGCAGCAGCTCCGAGCGCCACGAGGGGCGGAGCAGGGGAAGGCGAGGCGGCCAGGTAGGGAAGGGGGCCTTGCAGCACCCAAGGGTGACGGGGGGGGGGAGAGAAAGGAGGCGCGCCTGGAGCCCCCTGGATGATGCTGCGGCCAAGAGCATTGATGGCCCCCCGGCCATTCCCCAGACTCCATCCCCTTCCTCTCGCACGTCTTCTGCTGCGGGGCTACCTTGCTGCACCACCCCCCCCCCCCCGCCGCCCCCTTTCCCCGCACACCTGAACTGCCCGGGGACAAGCTGAGAGCCAGTGGGGTGTTGTGTGGTTCAGTGCAGGGACTCTTATCTGGGGGAGCCAGGTTCGATTCCCCCCTGCTCCACGGAAGCCTTTATGGGCCTGGGTCCTTCTGACACTTCAGGCTTGTCATTGCCCCCCCCCCCCGTGTTGTGTGGGCGGGGGGTTGGGCGGGCTTGGGAAGGTGAAAGCTATTCTAGGCCCTGCCTGGGTTGAACCCCAAACCAGAGTGGTGGCTGGAAGCTAGTTATGGCCCGTTTCCACTGACCAGCAAACTAGCATATGACATAATGAAGATGCTTAAGAAATGCAAGGACTAAACAGGGATAGCAAGCTCAGTTTACCTGGTCACCGTTTGTTTGAATTTAATTTGGGGGATAATCATAGAGATGCAAATATCAGAATTGGAGATGGATATGTAAATGTATCTTCTTAACTGGAATGTTGAGAGTAATTCACTGAGCCCCTGTGGTTACATTATGATATCCAGTCCTGCAACTGCCCTGAGAGTTTCCTTCTAGTTGTGACAAGAGCCATGGGGAGCTGGTTTTCAACCTTCCCAAAAGACATGTTTGCTGGAGATCTAACCAGGTGAACCCTGCAGTTCAAAGGTGGACCCTGTGGCTTTTGAAAGAGGTGCTCTTGCCTAACCCTTCAGGTCTACTGAAGAGATACAGACAACGGTTAAGCGGTCACCAGTCCCCCTGGTCCTTTTGCGGCTCAAGTTTCCCTTAAGAATCAGCCCCTTGGACAGACTGAACCCATGTACTGAGAGGCTAAGCTTGTAACATCCTTAAAGAGCTCAACAGACACAATTAACTTTTCCAAAGAATGAAGCAGGCATGTCTAAAATAGCTTGCTATGTCATATAACAGAATTATATTAAACCAGGTCTACAAACCACAAGATCATTATATTTCTGATCTACCAGGACAGTTCTCATTCGCTTTCCTTCTGATAAAGTTACTGTCTCTATCTCTTTACAGTCAAGTGACTCAAGGCATCTCTATCCGGTCGGAGGTGACCCAAGAGAAGGGGAGGGAGATGGAAGAGCAGGACCCAGAAGGAGCTGCAGCTGGCAAGACAGCAAGCAAAGGCCCCCCTCCCACCCAAGCTGGGGGTGATGGTGAAGGCTGGGAAAGCCCCGTGCCAGAGACACCTTCTCAGGTCACGGAGATCTCAGAGGTGCATGGCCAACACTTCCGGCAGTTCCAGTACCGAGAGGCTGATGGGCCCCGAGAGGTTTGCAGCCAGCTCCATCGACTCTGCAGCCGCTGGCTGAAGCCAGAGAGGAACTCCAAGAAGCAGATGGTGGACCTGGTGATCCTGGAGAGGTTCCTAGCCCTCCTGCCCCAGGAAATGCAGCGCTGGGTCAGGGAATGTGGGCCGGAGACCAGTTCCCAGGCGGTGGCCTTGGCCGAAGGCTTCCTCCTGAGTCAGGCCGAGGAGAAGAGGCAGGCAGAGCAGGTGAGGGGTTTCCTCCAGCTGTGTCCAAGTCAAGCAAGGATATCAAACATCATCCTAAAGTTTCCCTGAGAGATATTGGCCCAAGTGTTCAGCCAAGTGGGCTGAAGTTGAATCCAGCGAAGACAGAGGTCCTTTGTTTGGGTCGCGGCAGGCCAGGGGAGGAGATCTCCCTACCAGCCTTTGACGGTGCGTCGCTGATACCAGTGCGCAGGGTCAAGAGCTTGGGAGTGCTACTGGAGCCTTCCTTGACAATGGAGGTACGGATAGCAGCCACTGCTAAAGCCGCCTTCTTCCATCTTAGGAGGGCGAAGCAGCTGGCCCCCTTCCTGGAACGCGGCGACCTAGCAACAGTGATCCATGCAACGGTCACCTCGAGGTTGGACTACTGTAATGCCCTCTATATGGGGCTGCCCGTGTACCGAACTTGGAAACTGCAGCTAGTGCAGAATGCGGCAGCCAGGGTGTTAGTGGGACTACCCCGGTGGGAACACATGCAGCCTAGGTTGCGGGAGCTGCACTGGCTGCCAATTGTGTTCCGAGTTCATTACAAGGTGCTGGTTATTACCTTTAAAGCCCTATATGGCCGAGGACCTGCCTACCTTAGGGACCGCCTCTCTCCATATATCCCCCAGAGTGCACTGAGATCTAGCTCCTAAAATCTCCTAAAAATCCCTGGACCAAGGGAGGCCAAATTGAAAACAACACAAGAGCAGACCTTCTCAATAATGGCTCCCCATTGGAGGAATCAACTACCAGCGGAGGTTCGAGCCCTGCGGGACTACAATCCTGAAGTGACACCTAGCCATCTGATATATACTGTGTTGTACTACAGCACCTTTAACTGTTGTGGTTTTAATTAATTTATTTGAATGTATTTTATTGTATAATGTATTTACCGTAATCACGGCACATGCCATGTCTGTGAGCTGCCCTGAGCCTGCCTCAGCGGGGAGGGCGGGATATAAATAAAAGTTGTTATTATTAATCATTTGAATTGGAGATTTAACAGCCTCCTTCAGCAGCCTCTTCTACTAGAGATTTTCTTATCACTCCAGATGTCTCATTGGGTCTGCTGATGGAAGAGTGCAGAGTCTGGGAGTGGGGCAGGATCCGTTGCTTGGTCTCTTCTCTGTTCCATATCTTCTCCTTCTCACTCACTGCTCTTTCAGATGTGGGGACCATCCATGGAGAGAGAAGCTCCATTCCCTGAGGCAGAACGAGGTTCCTTGGAGGAAGGGCAGAGGGCGCAGGCCCAGCAGGGTGCCCAAGATGCCCTCTCTTGTGGTAAGGGCTCCTTTTGCCTGCTTATACTTGGGGCACCCCATGAATGTGATGGGTAGAGAGTTCAGGTCAGCTAATACATTCAGTACTTCTTCACATAACAGACAGCACTGAATGTCCACTCACTGTGAATCTTCTCAAAGGGGGGATTAGACATATTCACTGAAGTTTCACTATCTGTGATTCTTCTGAAAGGGGATTAGACAGAATTATAGAGGGCAGTTCCTCCCATTAATTAGAATATTCATTTCTCACCTTCCTTCCATAGGAGGAACTCAGGGTGGCTCAAAAAAGGAAACTAAAGTTAGACAAACGTGGGCGGAGCTATTCATCCTGGTGAATACAGGGAGCCTCTGCCTTCTGGGCCTGCACTGAACACTGAAAACCAGTTTGTAGGGAGCGAATAACCATGGGAAAATTCAGCTTCTGTGCCTGTTCTTACAGGGACACCTGGCAGGCCGCTGAAGGGAATAGGGTGCTGCAGGAGGGATGACCGGCTGTTTCCTCAAACCCCAGAGATTTGGGGGAGGGCCTTGGGGTGAAGCTTGGCTCTGATACTATCCTGGATTCTTCAGAAGCGCTCAAGTGGGTCTGGATTTTGGGCTGAATGTGAGGGTGACATGTCATGTGACGTCATTTTCACCCCCAGTCCAGACTCAAGAGCCCAGCTGGCAGGAGAAGGGGATTCCTGGGTGTTTGGTCTGATCCAGCAGGGATGCTGTGACCTTTGGAACTCCAGAGTTCACAGGGAACATTTTTACGTCTCACAGAAGTCTCAAACATGTTGGCAGCATTTATCACCCCCTGAGGCTCATGGATACTTCTCTTCTGCCTTTCCCACAGTTTAGCAAAAGGTTGTGTTGAGTGTGCACAGGATAAGGTTTCCAACTCCTGGGAAGGGAATGTGTGAAGTGAGCAACAAACAAGCAATTGGAATAAGAGTCTCAACAAACAGCCTTCCTCCTTTCTCTTCCTAACAGGCAGTGGAGAGATGCTGATCCATCATCTTTCCAGAGTTGTGGAAACTGCCGCTTTATCTCTAGTCCAGGTAGGGGAAATGAGCAGGGGACAGCCTGGGTTTCCTCTTACTTTCTCGTGGGGGCTTTTGCTCCTGCAGTTTCTACAATGCTCCAGGTGAGTGAGGTTCTGACCACCACTCCCTTTACCCATATAAACCCATACATCCTATTCCACCCCAGACAACTCCCTTCCAGTGTGCAGTCTCTGCCTGGCATCATCTCTGATGAGGGAATCTGCTTTTTCTTCCAGTGCCCCTTTTCCTTTGAGGAGGTGTCTGTCCGTTTCACTACAGCAGAGTGGGACCTGCTGGATCCGGGCCAGAAAACCCTCTACAGGGAAGTCATGCAGGAGAACTATCTGAGCGTCATCTCTCTGGGTAAGGAGGATCTTCCACAAGTGCCAAAGGTGTGAATTGTTCCGCATGGGATGATGCATGAATCAAACTATTGCACAGCAATGCATCATTTTGAGGCCTCTTCAGATACTTGCCCGGGGACAACTGAGGCCACTGATGTGGCCGTCACCCCTAACCAGAGATGGTGTCCTGGCCAGAGGCAAGGGTGGGGATGAGAGCCAGCAAGCCAGACATGTTCACGTGCTCACACAGATTCCAGAGTTCAGTCTCAGAAGTCCACAGACCAAAAGTGCACCAGCCAAAGAGTTGTTACGAGAAGGGGTAAACCAGAGAGTGTAGCCCGGAAGTCCAAGGGTCCTGCACAAGCCAGAGAGTCACAAAGCTGAAGTCAAAATCCAAGGTCATACAAAGATAGAGTCAGGTGTTGTGGTCACAAAATCTAAGAAGATGACTTGTTGCTTCCACAACATCTAGGCTCCCACCAATTCCACTGTTGAACAACTCTTGCTGTTAAAAAGTTTCCCCTAATATCCAGCATGTACGTTCCCTCCCTTAATTTAAACCTATTATTACAAGTCCTCTCCTCTGCTGCCAAAAGGAACAGCTCCCCACCTTTCTCTAAGCGACAGTCCTTGAAATACTTCAAGAGAGCAATCACGTCCCCCCTCAACCTCCTCTTCTCCAGACTGAAGATTCCCAAGTCCCTCAGCCTTTCTTAATCACGTGACCCTCCCCTGCTGCATCAGGGCTGGGTGGTGGCTCTGGATCAGCTGCTGGTGGTGAGTCTTGGTCAGCCTGCAGCTCATCAGCCTCTTTCCTGGCTTCTGTTGACTCAGAGCCAGCCATATTCCTGAGGAGTCCTCCTCCCATGAAGATTTCATGCTGAGCTCAGGCTGGGCTAGAACAGAGATGCTCAGAAAGACTATGGAAGGGGCTAGATTCTGATTTCTCTTTTCCTAATGCTGGCCCTTCTAAAACGGAGAAAGATTTATGAAGGATGTAAAACCGAGACACCACTAAACAGTGCAGTTTCTACAGCTCAGCAACAGAAAATCATGAAAAGCTCACTTACACATGAAATACCTGGTATTAGATAGTACCTCTTGTTGTGAAAGCAACGTCACCCCAGAGTCGGAAAAGACTGGTGCTTGCACAGGGGACATTTCCTTTCCTTTCCTTGTTACTACATAAGTATTCCAACTATAGCCTAAATCAGGGGTGTGAAACATGCGGCCTGGGGGCTGATTCAGGGCGTCAGAGGTCTCCTATAAGGCCCCCGAGCAACTGGCTGTCATCTGCTTCCTTCTCCCCATCTCTTGCTTCCTTCTGCATCACAGCTTGCCTTGCCAGGCTTGCTCAGTTGCACAGGAGCTACAGATCAAAGTCTCTGTTTTCTCCACTGGCTGAGGCTCCTCCCTTGGAGAGGAAGTGGGGAGGGAGAGCTTAGTTTGCCAGGCTCTCTCAACTGCACAGTTGGCAAGATCTTGGGGATTGTAATTTAATTGTGTGCAAAAATATCGGAATCTTGCCATGCTCTTTATGAAAGCTGGTCAAAGCTTCTAGTGAAACGGGGGGATATAAACACTACCTCATCACTGTGTTCCAGACTGCTGTGTCCAAGATTTATCTGCTGTACTAGACTACTTCGGATTTGGAACACTACGTGGTTTCCTCAGGAGCTGCTGGACCGTGGATTCCTGTAAAGTTGAAGGAGTATTAGTTGAAATTTAAGACTTACCTTTATTTCTGTCCTTCCTCTGCATTCAACATGGGTGTTCTGTACACCAGGGTGTGTTAATATAGGATATTTTGTATGAGAGTGTTTCCGATTATAGAATTTGTTTATTTATATTTCATTGTTTCCTTTTTTGAGGCTGATTGTCACAGAACCTTAGGGTTTTCTCTTGTCGCTCTCTCAATTGCACAGCAGAGCTGCTGAGCCAAGCCTCTCTTCTTTCTATTGGCTGAGGCTCCTCCGCCACCTAGCATCTGGTTTGACCTGTAAGTCTGCCTAAGGGCACTAGAAGAGAGCTAGTTTGTACTGTCTGCTTTGTTATTTTTAAGTCACTTCTTATTCTTTTCAGTTGCCAAGCACCATCTTCAATAAATCTTTCTGTGTTGTTGGAACCTTGCATGGCTTCTGGCTGGATGAGCCGGGAGTGTGTGTGTGTGTGTGGGGGGGGGTAATTGGCATTGCAAGCTTAGCTGTGGCTCTTGAGGGGATGAGGTATCCTTAAAAACTAGACACTCTGGGAAAAGGGGGGAGGTGGTTAAGATCAGGGAAGCTGGAGGGGGCTGAAGAGCCATCAGTCCTTTCCACCTGCAATTACAGAGATGTCTTTGGACCTTACCTGCCTACCCAGGCGTTAAAGGGATCTCTCTCTTTATTCCAGCAGTGGATGATCAGAGAAACAAGGAGGGTGAGGAACTTGTCCAGCAGTTGCCAGATCGAGTTCAAGATTTGAAAGAAAACAATAGAAACCGAGGCAGACCTAAGAGAAAGGAAGGCAGCCATATGGATGAGAAGAGAAAAGGAAAAAAGTTTAATGTACATTTTCCAAAGCAAAGAATAATTAAAGCATGTACATCCAAACAGTGTAGCAAGTACTTCAAAAAGAGATCACAGCTCTTTGTGCATCAAAAAGTACACAGAGGCAAGGAACCTTTTGAATGTTCAGTGTGTGGGAAGAGATTCAATCACAATAGCACTCTTCAGTGTCATCAAAGAACCCACACAGGGGAGAAACTTTTTGCATGTTCAGAGTGCGGAAAGAGATTCAGTCTAAGTGCGTCTCTTCATCGGCATCAGAGAATCCACACAGGAGAGAAACCTTTTGAATGCTCAGAGTGCGGAAAGAGATTCAGTCAGAGTAGCACTCGAAAACTGCATCAGAGAACCCACACAGGGGAGAAACCTTTTGAATGCTCAGAGTGTGGAAAGAGATTCAGTCGGAGTAGCCATCTTCAGGTGCACCAGAGAACCCACACAGGGGAGAAACCTTTTGAATGCTCAGCATGTGGAAAGAGATTCAGTCACAGTGGTGATCTTCGAAAGCATCAGAGATCCCACACAGGGCAGAAACCTTTTCCATGCTCAGAGTGTGGAAAGAAATTCAGTCTAAGTGTGTCTCTTCATCAGCATCAGAGAATCCACACAGGGGAGAAACCTTTTGAATGCTCAGAGTGCGGAAAGAGATTCAGTCGGAGTAGCATTCTAAAGCTGCATCAGAGAATCCACACAGGGGAGAAACCTTTTGCATGCTCAGAGTGTGGAAAGAGATTCAGTAACAGTAGCCATTTTCGAAAGCATCAGAAAACCCACACAGGGGAGAAACCTTTTGAATGCTCAGAGTGTGGAAAGAGATTCAGTCAGAGCAGCACTCTAAAGCAGCATCAGAGAACTCACACAGGGGAGAAAGCTTTTGCATGCTCAGAGTGTGGAAAGAGATTCAGTCAGAGCAGCACTCTAAAGCTGCATCAGAGAACCCACACAGGGGAGAAACCTTTTGAATGTTCAGAATGTGGGAAAAAATTTAGTGAAAGAGGCACTCTAAAAAGGCATCAGAGAACCCACACAGGGGAGAAACCTTTTGAATGTTCAGAGTGTGGAAGGAGATTCAGTCGGAGTGGCACTCTTCAACAACATCAAAGGACCCACACAGAGGAGAAACCTTTTGAATGCTCAGAGTGTGGAAAGAGATTCAGTAACAGTGGTGATCTTCGAAAGCATCAGAGAACCCACTCCGGGGAGAAACCTTTTGAATGCTCAGAGTGTGGAAAGAGATTCAGTCTGAGTAGCCATCTTCAGCTGCACCAGAGAACCCACACAGGGGAGAAACCTTTTGAATGCTCAGCGTGTGGAAAGAGATTCAGTCACAGTGGTGATCTTCGAAAGCATCAGAGAACCCACACAGGGGAGAAACCTTTTGAATGCTCAGAGTGTGGAAAGAGATTCAGTCACAGTGGTGCTCTTCGAAATCATCAGAGAACCCACACAGGGGAGAAACCTTTTGAATGCTCAGAGTGTGGAAAGAGATTCAGTTGGAGTAGCCATCTTCAGCTGCACCAGAGAACCCACACAGGGGAGAAACCTTTTGAATGCTCAGAGTGTGGAAAGAGATTCAGTCGGAGTGACCATCTTCAGCTGCACCAGAGAACCCACACAGGGGAGAAACCTTTTGAATGCTCAGCGTGTGGAAAGAGATTCAGTCACAGTGGTGATCTTCGAAAGCATCAGAGAACCCACACAGGGGAGAAACCTTTTGAATGCTCAGAGTGTGGAAAGAGATTCAGTCTGAGTAGCCATCTTCAGCTGCACCAGAGAAACCACACAGGGGAGAAACCTTTTGAATGCTCAGAGTGTGGAAAGAGATTCAGTCGGAGTGACCATCTTCAGCTGCACCAGAGAACCCACACAGGGGAGAAACCTTTTGAATGCTCAGCGTGTGGAAAGAGATTCAGTCACAGTGGTGATCTTCGAAAGCATCAGAGAACCCACACAGGGGAGAAACCTTTTGAATGCTCAGAGTGTGGCAAGAGATTCAGTCGAAGTGCATCTCTTCATCTACATCAGAGAACCCACACATGGTGAAAACTTCTTTGAATTGTCAGAATGTGGAAAGAGATTCAGTTGGCATAGATATCTTCAACAAATCAGACCCCCAGAGAGCTCATATCAGGCTCCCAAGCAACTGGCTGTCATCTGCCTTCTTCTCCCTCTTTTTTGCTTCCTTCTGTATCACAGTTTTCTTTGCACCTTTAAGACCAATGTGTTAATGTTTTCAGCATATTTTATGGGGGGAGTGGCATTGCGAGCCAAGGAGATGAATGCTTGAAAACAAAGCTCCGAGTCTACCCCCTATAAACTTACTCGCCAAAGCGCCCGGCTTTATTTTTTCTTTCTTTAATTAGTATGGGATTAGCTGATGGACAAAAATCCAGATCATAAAGAAATCCAAAAGGCTCTGTCAAGGATTATTTCCCAATAGGGCCCAGGTCTAAGGCCTCAAGAGCGTCATCTATTTCTGCAGGCAAAATGGCGTTGGGAGGCGGGAAAGCACACCGGACGACCTAGCGTTTTTCAGATCCGAGGTAATGGAAGCTTTTAAGAATTTAGAACAGAATATGACTGATAAAATTTCTGCTATGATCCAGCCATTCTGCCCAAATTGTGAAACTTAAAACGTCCTTAGAAAAAGTGACAGAGACAGCCGATTCTGCTGTTAACATGGCTAGTATGTCTCAAGATGACGCAGAGTACTTTTATAAACGGGAAGCAGCTTCTGAAGATCATCCATTCAGACACTAGATGGCGTCGTGTGCCTTGAACCGCGCTAATTGCTCTGGAGCTCCTAGATGTTAAGACGCTGGAACTGTTTCAATGCTGAAAATGGTTTTTTACTTTCCTAACGAAGGCAGAAACGTGGCTTTACAAGACTTGGTTAAGTTTAACTTTGACTTTTCTGAAAGGCTTGCCTGGACTTTCGTTTTGTTCTTCTTTTACATATATACCTATACTTCTAGATTTTTATAGCCTTTATTACTATTACTACTATAATTTCTGTATACAGTTTTCCAGTGGACACGTGGTTGTAGATTCACCCTTAGCAATGCCAAAGGTTTGGACATTATCAACTTGGTGTTGTCTGTCCTGTGTTTGTTTTGAGGTATGTCTGTGGAAGTATGTTGTGTCTACAAAATGATATGCATTGCGTTATGGGGAACAGTTCTAGTAACTCTGTTATAGTAACTCAGTTATAGTAACTCAGTTATAGTAACTCAGTACTAGAACAGTTCTAGTAACTCTGTTATAGTAATAGTAACTCTGAAATTCCTTTTTCTTTGTTTAATCTGCTGGATGAAATTTTTTGTAGAAGAATGTGACTGCAATGTTTGGAAGGTGATGGGTTCAGGAAAGTGTGGTTTTGAGTGTGTTTTTTATAAATACGATGTTTGCTATTGCTTGGATTTGAGTGGTTGTAGTTTTGAATGGGAGATATGTATTGTGCAGTCTGGTAGACTTACAATGTTGCATAATCTTGTTGTGTTTTAATGAAATTTTAGACCTTTGATCCAAATATTAATTCACGATGTTTGGATGTGTTCGTGTGGGAATGATTGTGCTCTGTTTTATAATGAATTCTTGGCATTTCATCTTTATTTATAACATGTTTAGCTATATATCTATGAGATTGTTTGGATGCAAGTATGAAAGTGGAGTGTATGGGTATGTATATGATTGCTGTTGTTTTAATGTAATAGGTGTCTGTTTGTTGGTTTTCCCTCTTTCCTTTGTCCTTCTATTCTTTATCAATTTTGGGCAGTTTTTGGGATGAGGTTTGGGCCTCCTCCTAATAACTGGCTAATTTTGGTGATGAGAGTGGGAAAAGGCGGAATTCTACCTATGGTGGCAGTATGAGTATACCTATAATCAGTAATTACACCTCAGTGGGAAAACGGTGTGGATTCTAATGCAATAGGCTTTTGAGTTCTTTTGTTCACTGTTCTAATATTGTATTATTCATGTTCCTCTAGAAGGTTATAATGAAAGGTTTTATATGTTTGGCATTGTTTTATTTCACTTGCAAAGTTCTAAAATGCTGGGTTGATATTGCTTGTTACAATCATATTAGGGGTGGGGGGACGGAGTTTTTCGGTTCTATATATTGCTCCAGTTTGTTGCTATTTTCACCCAAGTGGGGTCTCTGGTAGTGAGGCTTCCAATCTACACTTTTACAGAAGTTTTTGTTGTTTTGCCAGAATTGGGTTAACAGAGTTGGTTGGAGTGTTGGTGACTAGTAATAGTAGATGCTAGATGACTGGTGTTGGTTAATGTTAGTTTTTGTTTTGGGCAGCATGAATGTACGATGTTATTTTGCTTTTTGTTCAGAGCTGTTTGCAGTCTCTGACATGCAACTCTTCCTCATAGGCTTGACTTACAGTCTCCGGGGTATGCTTTTAGCTGATTCTTCGGTATTTCGTACTGATGCTATGAAATGTAAAAATTATAACGAACCTACATTTTTCTTCTTTCAAATATGGCTGATTGTCAACTGAAATTTTTATCTTTGAATTGTAATGGGCTCAGTAATTTAAAATAATAATAATAAACCGAATAGCCTCTGCCATTTCCCGTCAGAAGCCTGATATAATTTTTCTGCAGGAGACTCATCTTAAGGGTACCCAGCATAAAGTTTTTCAATCAAAATTTTTTGCTTACCAATTTCAGACTCACGGATCCTCCAAAACAAGAGGAGTGGCCATTTTGATTAGTAAATCAGTCCGTTTCACTCTTGAAAACACTTCAATTGATCCTAGTGGCCGTTATATTTTTATTAACGGGGTTCTTAATGGTCATCCCTATACTCTGGCATCGGAGTACGCACCAAATGAAGGGCAGATTGCGTTCATTGAAGATACGTTCGTGACACTCCAAAATTTTCATACAGGGCCTATCATTTTAAGAACATAAGAGACGCCATGTTAGATCAGGCCAATGGCCCATCCAGTCCAACATTCTGTGTCACACAGCGGCCAATATACACACACACACACACACACACTGTGGCTAATAGCCCTTGGATGACCATGGGGTAAAAGGATTACTGAAAGAGGATGGGGAAATGGCTGAGAAGCTGAATGCATTTTTTGCCTCCGTCTTCACCGTGGAAGATGAGAAGTGTTTGCCCGCCCCAGAACCACTAATATTGGAAGGGGTGTTGAAAGACCTGAGTCAGATTGAGGTGACAAAAGAGGAGGTCCTACAACTGATAGACAAATTAAAAACTAATAAGTCACCGGGTCCGGATGGCATACATCCGAGAGTTCTGAAAGAACTCAAAGTTGAACTTGTGGATCTTCTAACAAAAAGGGTCCCATCCTCTTTAACTTGTTCATAAATGATTTAGAGTTGGGAGTGAGCAGTGAAGTGGCCAAATTTGCGGATGACACTAAATTGTTCAGGGTGGTGAGAACCAGAGAGGATTGTGAGGAACTCCAAAGGGATCTGTTGAGGCTGGGTGAGTGGGCGTCAACGTGGCAGATGCGGTTCAATGTGGCCAAGTGCAAAGTAATGCACATTGGGGCCAAGAATCCCAGCTATAAATACAAGTTGATGGGGTGTGAACTGGCAGAGACAGACCAAGAGAGAGATCTTGGGGTCATGGTAGATAATTCACTGAAAATGTCAAGACAGTGTGCGTTTGCAATAAAAAAGGCCAACGCCATGCTGGGAATTATTAGGAAGGGAATTGAAAACAAATCAGCCAGTATCATAATGCCTCTGTATAAATCGATGGTGCGGTCTCATTTGGAGTACTGTGTGCAGTTCTGGTCGCCGCACCTCAAAAAGGATATTATAGCATTGGAGAAAGTTCAGAAAAGGGCAACTAAAATGATTAAAGGGCTGGAACACCTTCCCTATGAAGAAAGGTTGAAACGCTTAGGGCTCTTTAGCTTGGAGAAACGTCGACTGAGGGGTGACATGATAGAAGTTTACAAGATAATGCATGGGATGGAGAAAGTAGAGAAAGAAGTACTTTTCTCCCTTTCTCACAATACAAGAACTCGTGGGCATTCGATGAAATTGCTGAGCAGACAGGTTAAAACGGATAAAAGGAAGTACTTCTTCACCCAAAGGGTGATTAACATGTGGAATTCACTGCCACAGGAGGTGGTGGCGTCCACAAGCATAGCCACCTTCAAGAAGGGGTTAGAAAAAAATATGGAGCAGAGGTCCATCAGTGGCTATTAGCCACAGTGTGTGTGTGTGTATGTGTGTGTGTGTGTGTGTGTATATATATATATATATATATATATATATATATATATATATTTGGCCGCTGTGTGACACAGAATGTTGGACTGGATGGGCCATTGGCCTGATCTAACATGGCTTCTCTTATGTTCTTATGTTCTTATGATGGACCTCTGCTCCATATTTTTATCTAACCCCCTCTTGAAGGTGGCCATGCTTGTAGCCGCCACCACCTCCTGTGGCAGTGAATTCCACATGTTAATCACCCTTTGGGTGAAGAAGTACTTCCTTTTATCCGTTTGGGTGGGGATCTTAATTACGAAGTCAATCCCTCTGTTGACAGATCCCAAACAAGCCTTTCACTTCCCTCTACTAACCCTAGAACTCAACCACAAGGTTTGAAACTTCATAAGGGTTTAGCTAAAGTCTTCCATTCTTATAACCTGTCTGCCATTTGGAGGCTTAGGCACCCGACTGAAAGGGACTACACCTTTTTTTCTTCTCATCATCAAACCTACTCTCGAATAGATTTTCTCTTAGTTTCTGACTCTATTTCTAATCTCTTTTCTAAGGTGGAAATTGGTCCAATGATATGGTCGGATCATGCATGGACGGAAGGCTATATGACAGAGAATGCTGCAGCTCGTTTAAATTTAATTGGAGACTTGATAGAAAACTCCTTTCTATGAAGTCAGTTATGGACTCCATTGAAAAAGACATAAAAGAGTTTTTTCAGTTTAATTCAGAATGTGGGGTTCCCCAGTATGTAGTTTGGGATTCCTTCCAGGCGATCCTTCGGGGTAGATTTTTAGCTATTGCTTCTTCTTATATAAAAAAGGAACAAATTAGATCTGACTTAGCTGCCAATATTACCGCGCTAGAAGAAAAATGTAAAAAATTCGGAAGTAAAAAAGTTTACTCAAAGCTTCTTATAGAAAGGAAAAATTAGAATCCATTGACGTCTCCAATATACAAAAGAAATGGCATTTGTTAAACAAAAGTGTTTTGAACCCCTCAGTCCCTCAAACTCCTTTCGTGGAAGGTTAAGAAGAGAATGTCTTCAATGGCTATATCTTCTATTCGGTCTAAATCAGGCTCGTTGAAATACTCAACCAAGGATATTGTAGGAGTATTTAAAAGATATTACTCGACCTTATATTCATCTTGGCATCCATCGCCAGATCTTATAACATCGTTTTTAGAATCCCACTCAAAGCTTAAACCAATTTCTTCTGCAATTAAAACTTTTTGGGATCAACCTTGAAATACAGGAGGCTATTAAGTCTTTGAAATCCAATAAGCCACCTGGCTGGGATGGCTTTATTCCAGTATTTTATAAATTTTTTACCGTTTTGTTAGCTCCCATCTTGGCTGACTCATGTAATCAGTTTGTGCATTCTGGTAATTTTCCAGACACATGGTCGCAGGCAAAAATTATTGTCCTTCCAAAGAGAGGTAAAGATTTGTTAGAGCCTAGTCTTATAGGGAATTACATTCATCCTGACCACTCTGGATTTATTCCAAATCATGAACTGACGGACAATACTAGAAAGGTCCTTAATATTATTCAATACTGCAGGAAATTTAATATCGAGTCTTCTTTTATTTCTAGGATGGAAAACCACCGCCTTCCCAAGATTGCTCTGTATGGCGAACTTTCCACCGGTCATCGAAATAGAGGGGCACCAAAGAAGAGGTACAAGGACTCCTTGAAGAAATCCCTTGGCACCTGTCGCATCAACCATCACCAGTGGTCTGACCTAGCCTCAGATCGCAAAGCATGGAGGCACACCATCCACCAGGCTGTCTCTTTCTTTGAGAACGCACGCATAGCTGGTCTTGAGGACAAAAGGAGATTGAGGAAGAATCGCACTGCTACAGCACCAACCCCAAATCAGACTTTTCCCTGCAGCCACTGTGGCCGGACCTGCCTGTCCCGCATTGGTCTTGTCAGCCACCAGCGAGTCTGCAGCAGATGTGGACTACTGCACCCTTCTTAAATCTTCGTTCGCGAAGTCAAGCCGAGAGAGAGAGAGATTCTATTGTACATCATCCTACCTCCCCTTTTGCGGGGAGGGAGTTTACCAGGAAAAGGAGAAAGTTTCACTTACCCGAGTTTTGGCTGGGTTTGTTTTTTCTATCTCCGCTCTACTGTCTGGTAGCACTGTTTATTTATGTATCACAGCTACTACCCTATCTACTGCGAGTTACCATTGAATTTTTTGGGTTTATTAGCCCGCGAATTAATCAATCTATCTGTTAATATTTGGACTAGGGAAAGAGGTTGTCCTTTTGGGAACCATCCCCCCCCCCCACTATCTTCCAATCAAAGCCAGCTTGATGACTTTTAAAACAAAATGCTGGGAATAACAATAACTTTAGCTTTCCAAGCTAACAGACCTTGCAAGAGAGTTGTTAGGATTCAATCTGGGGTGGTGGGGGGAGGGACTTCTTCAAAGAGATGTGCTTGATAGGTGCAGAAATCTCAGAACTTTCATATTTATTCCTAGTGGTAACTCGCAAGGACTTGTGGGATGCATCTGTCATTTCTTCCTCCCATCTGTCATTTCATATTTCCCTTTCCCGACAGACCTCATAGCACTGTCCTCTTTCATCCAACCTTCTTTCCTTTCCGTGTTATTCTGAAGCAGCGGGTCAGCGTTTGTCTAGAGGCACCTTCAAGACCAACGAAGTTTTATTCCGCCTGTAAGGTTCTGTGCGCATGTGCACCTCTGAAATGTGTGCACACACTTAAGCCTCTAATGTTGTTGGTTTTCAAGGTGTCGCTGGGCTCAAACACTGTTGCACTGTGCATTGGACTTCCCTCAAAATCAAGTCAGAAACTCCTGTTGGGGCAGAACACTGCAGCTCTGCTGTTATCGTCCTTTGCGAACTTAGATGGAGCATGCATATGATTCCCATTCTGTAGTTTCCTCACTGGCTGCCCATCGATTAGTTATTTGGCTCAGTTTAATGTGTTGGCTATTATATAGAAAGCCTTGGGCACTTGTATTTGCCAGACCGCCTCTCCCCCTCTGTGCCACCGCAAGAGCTCCGCTCCTCTGGGTGAGGTCTTCCGCAGGTGCCAGCTTGTAAGTGGGCAGATTCAGCAACCACTGATACACCTGTTGGGGCGCGGCCTGTATGAGGTCAGGATCCTCTGCAAAACTGACTGGATCAAGAGAGCTTTTCTACCCAAGCAAGAGACCTGCACTGTACAAAATGACTTTGGTGTCTGCTACTGCATTTAACTTGGTGAAACTGAGATCCTACGATATTAATATTCTGTCGTTTAATGTGCCATGTTAAAACTTACACTTCGCTTTGGCTCTGATGTTAGATTTCTGATTGGTTCTAACCCTAATCCTGTTGTGCTGTTTATTGAACACCCTTTCTTGTTCATTGTATTGGCTCACCTCTGCAACGCTTTAAAAGGCCTGCCATTCAAAATCCCCGACAGACAAGTGGACGTCCTGTAGCATTGCTTGAATGGTCCCTGTCTTCTCTGGGCTAATTTTTCACTCCTTTTGATTTCCTGCCTAGCTTTGTGTTAGAATCATAGAATCCTAGAGTAGGAAGGGACTCCCAGGCTCATCTAGTCCAACCCCCTGCACAATGCAGGAAACTCAGAAATACCTCCTCCTAAAGTATAGAATCATCAGTGTTGGCTGACAACGTGTCTGAGTGACCACAGCGAAGTTTTAAACCTCAACCTAATGAGCGGATTTTCTCAACCAAGTTTTGTTTATTTATTTATTGCTCGCATTTATATCTTGCCCTCCCCGCCGAAGCAGGCTCAGGGCGGCTAACAATCCAACACCAAACAATAAAACAGTGAGCAAACAATTAAAATTAACAATTGTTACCAGTTAAGCCATTTAAAACAGTTTAAAATAATTTAAAACGATTTTTGGTGCTAGTATTGGTACCATTACATTCAGCGATGTTGAGCATCTATTTGTACTGTAGTTTAACTAAAGGCAAGTCGAAATAGAATTGTTTTACAGGCCTTGTGGAATTGGGCAAGGTCCCGCGAGGCCCTTACATCTTCTGGGAGTTGGTTCCACCAGTGGGGGGGCAGCAATTGAGAAGGCTCTTTCTCTGGTAGCCTTCAATCTCACCTCCCTCGGCCCGGGGATTGACAGTAAATTCTGCGATCCAGATCTAAGTACCCTCTGGGGAACACGTGGGGAGAGACGGTTGGCACTTTAAAGGCACCTTGAATCTTCTTAAAAAAAATTGCCATGAAAGTAATTCTTTTATCTGCTCTTGTGCCCAACAGCTAGTAAAAGGTTAAAGCAGACAAGACAGTGCTGCAGTTCCTAGAGAGGATACCACAAGGAGGAGAGAAAGACTGAAGTCCTCCAACATCCTCCTCTTGGGATCTGGCTTTGCTTGCAGGAGAGCTGGAGGACGGGGCCTTGAGAAGCCAGACTGGGGAGTGCTTTGATGGGCAAAGAGGGGGGTGGACTGGAAGGAAAAGCTGCGCCAGGCTGGGCAACCCAGCAAGGGGGTCCCACTCTGTCCCACATGGTGAGCGAGGCCAGGAAGAAGGAGGTCAGGCAGGACCAGATGTGGATAATTTGAGAAAGCTGGGAGAGCGAGAGCCTTTCCGGGTTCCCCAGGGAGGCCCATACCAGAAGGCGGGGGCCACAACAGAGAAGGCTCATGTGCAGTCAGTGGCTGATTTTGCCCATTGGCAGGGTGGCCCCTAGAGGAGGCCCTGCTCAGATGAAGCTGGAGAGGTGGGGAAAGGGAGCAGACAATGAGGGACAGTTTGCCCATGCCATCCCCCCGATACAGTCAGGGTTGCCAACCTCCAGGTGGGACTGACAGACAAGCTGCTGAAACACTGGGAGAGCACGATTTTGACAATGGTGAATCACATTGAATTCAGTGATATCTGCAAACTGGCAGAAGCGCTGAAGGACCACTCTGGCTGGATGTTGCGCATCGTGGCATAACGGCGAGAATTTACAGGTCAATTTGTGTGGCCTGGAGAGGGACTAAAATCATCCCGTTTGTGTGTATTCAGTGCACATGGATTCAGCTTTGATTTGGAGTGAAACAGGAACGGATCTACATGATTTTTGAGGGGGGGGCAAATTAAAAAATGACACCCCCTTATGGGCCATTCTATCTTATGGTCCCATAGAATACAATGGGCACCATACCCAATTTGGCACCCCTCCCCTCTGTCAGCATCCGGGGCAAACACCCCCCTCTGCCCCCCTCCCCTAGATCCAGCCCTGGAGTGAAATAATATATTGCAGTATTTGAAGTGTTTACTGTGTTGTGATTTTATAGCAGTACACAGTGTTTTGTTTGTGATTGTTCAGCCTCGCCTGTGTTATTTCCTGTTTGCTTACAAAATAGGACCAGAGAGCCCTCTTGGCTTCCCCCAAACCAGGACAGCTGCCACTGAAACATGGGCCTTCCTAGCTTCCTGAAAGTTTTGACCACCCGTGAATTCTGAGTCCAATTACATGATGACAGAAGGGACTCCCACTCCCTCTCTCTCTCTCTCGGCTTGACTTTGCGAACGAAGATTTAAGAAAGGTGCAGTAGTCCATGTCTGCTGCAGGCTCGCTGGTGGATGACAAGACCAATGCGGGACAGGCAGGTCTGGCCACAGTGGCTGCAGGGAAAAGTCTGATTTGGGGTTGGTGCTGTAGCAGTGCGATTCTTCCTCAATCTCCTTTTGTCCTCAAGACCAGGTATGCGTGCGTTCTCAAAAGAAGAGACAGCCTGGTGGACGGTGTGCCTCCATGCTTTGCGATCTGAGGCTAGGTCAGACCACAGGTGATGGTTGATGCGACAGGTGCCAAGAGATTTCTTCAAGGAGTCCTTGTACCTCTTCTTTGGTGCCGCTGTATTTCGATGGCCGGTGGAGAGTTCGCCATACAGGGCAATCTTGGGAAGGCGGTGGTTTTCCATCCTGGAGATATGCCCTGCTGAGCGCAGCTGTGTCTTCAACAGCAGTGCCTCAATGCTTGTAACCTCCGCCCGCTTGAGGACTTCAGTGTTGGTCACAAAGTCACTCCAGTGGATGTTGAGGATGGTGTGAAGGCAGCGCTGATGAAAGCGCTCAAGGAGTTGCAGGTGATGACGGTATAAAACCCACTATTCGGAGCCGTAGATAAGGGTTGTCATCACAACTGCTTTGTAAACATTGATCTTTGTGCCTTTTTTCAGATGCTTGTTGCTCCACACTCTTTTGTGCAGTTGGCCAAATGCATGGTTAGTCTTTGCCAGCCTGTTGTCAATCTCCTTGTCGATCTTGGCGTCTGAGGAGATGATGCACCCCAGGTAGCTAAACTGCTGGACTGTCTTCAAAACTGATTCACCCACAGTGATGCAGGGAGGGTGATAATCTTCCTGGGGTGCAGGCTGGTGGAGAACTTCTGTCTTCTTCAGACTAACTTCTAGGCCGAATAGCTTGGCAGCCTCTGCAAAGCAGGACGTCATATGCTGCAGAGCTGATACCGAGTGGGAGACAAGTGCAGCAGCATCAGCAAACAGTAGCTTTCGGATAAGTTTTTCCATTGTTTGCTTACAAAATAGGACCATAGAGCCCTCTTGGCTTCCCCCAAACCAGGACAGCTGCCACTGAAACATGGGCCTTCCTAACTTCCTGAAAGTTTTGACCACCCGTGAATTCTGAGTCCAATTACACGATGACGGAAGGGACTCCCAATCCACTGTAAGGGTAAAGAGACACCCCCCCCCACCCCGGGCAGCCTGTGCTTGTACGCATCAGTGCCCCCCTAGGAGACTTGTTAAAAACAAAAACCAGAACAACCCTGTGAAGTAGGCCAGTCTATATGTTCAACACCCACCTATGGAAAAGATTTTTTTAAAATAAAAGATTTCCACCCCTGCCCATCCTGTTCACCACATCAGCTGTGACTTTCCCAGCCCACTTCCTGCCTTGGAGGAAAGGAGACGGTGCTTCGAACTGCAGTGGGGAGACCAGGAAGCCCCAGACACAAAGACATCCCTTCAAAGGACGCAGGAGGTCAGCTCCCGTTTCCCTCTGGCCCTTTTGGTCGAGTAACAAGGTGGCCTGGTAAATCTTATATATAGGAATCACTTTGGGGGTGGGGGAGAAAAACCCAACGGGGGGGGGGGGGTCTCAGCAACAGAGACTCTGAGTTGCCTGCAGAAGAGCCCCAGTCCAGTCACCAGTTTAAAAGGACAGGTACATACAGGAGAGCGGCTGCCAGTCACAACAATGGGCACTCTTGAGAGATGAATGATCCTTCGGCATAAGGCAGAGCCCTCCTTCCTCTTTCCATGGCTCAGTGGTAGCAGAGCATGCCTGGTTCAATCCCTGGCACCTCCAGTTAAACAGACCAGGCAGTGGGTGATGCGAAAGACCTTGGCCTGAGACCCTGCAGAGCCACTGCCGGTCTGAGCAGACAACACTGGCTGTGATGGGCCCCAGGGCTGGGCGGCTGCCTGAGAGCACTGAGGACTAGCACCCTCTGCAGGGTGAAAGGAAAGCTGGGATTAGGAGAGGGGGGGCTGTGGCTGCGGGGCAGAGCATCCGCTGGGCGGGCAGAAGGTCTCCTGTTGAAAGACTGGGGGGCGGGAGTGATGTGAAGAACTCCTGAGGTCCTGGGGAGGCCCTGCCAGTCTGAGTGGGCAATACTGGCCTGGATGGGGGAAGGGGGGGAGTCTATTTTCACGCAAGGCAGGTGGGGATGCACAGGAAGTGCAGGGGGCTTCCCGAGTTCTTCCCAGAATCCCCGGGGAAACGCTTTGCAGGCTTCCTGACTGCAATTGTAGGCGCACGTGCGTTGCTCGAGGGGGCGTCCCGGAGTGCTGAGCTGCGGATCCCGAGGAGGATTCACCCTCCTCCCTTCCTCTGACGGCGGTGCGAGGCGGCCCCTGACAGTCGCCTGCCGGGAGGCTCCGAGGCCCGCGGGCTGCAAGGCTGAGCTCTCCCGGCCCCCCGAAGGTACCGCACCGGCTTCAGGGCTTTGCAAGCCGCCCAAAGCAGCGGGGAGGGAGCCCCGCCGGGAAGGAGCCGCAGCCCGGGCCGAGGTCTCTGCCGGAACCCGGGGGGGGGGGGAGGGGGCGCCTCTCCCTTGCCAAGCGCGGGCCCCCGAGGGGAAGGACGCCCCTTAGACGGGCAAGCCCCGCTGCTGCTGCTGCTGCTGCTCCGGGAGGGGGAGGCCAGAAAGAGGCGCTGCAGCCTTAACGGGGCGTCGGGGGAGCAGCAGAAGGAGGAGAAGCGCCCGTCGAAGGCAGCCCCGGCCCCGCTCCCCCTTCCCCAGCAGCGCCCCGACGGGGAGAGCTGCGTCCTCACAGGCCGGCGGGGACGGAGCAGAGGAAAGCGAGGAAGCGGCCAGGGAAGGGCCCCGCCTTTGGGACACGGGAGAGGGGGCGGCTGCAGGGACCCCCTTCCCGCCCCCACCCACGCTCCCCAGCCTGCTGTTTCTGCAGGGAAAGGCCCCCCCCGCCCCTTCCCCGGTGCCCTCCAGGAGGAGGGGGGCAGGAGGAAGCGGGCTGGCCAGGCTTGGGGGGGGGGCTACTCCCGCCTGCAAACCCCCCCCCCCCCAGCTGCCCCTTGCCTTCCAGGGGGGTCGCTGGTGCCCTCTCTCCCCCTCCCCTGCGTGGAAACCAATTCCCTTAGGGTACAATGGAGAATTAATCCACGGGTAAATGGGGGGCTGTTTGGTTGTTTTTAAGGTAGAGGCACCAAATTTGCAGCACAGCATTGGATGCCCCTCCTCAAAATACCCTCCAAGTTTCAAAAAGATTCAATGGGGGGGGGGGTTCAATAATGTGAGCCCCAAAAGAAAGTGCCCCTATTCATTATTATTTGCTGTGGAGAACATAAGAACATAAGAGAAGCCATGTTAGATCAGGCCAATGGCCCATCCAGTCCAACATTCTGTGTCACACAGCGGCCAAATATATATATATATATATATATATACACACACACACACTGTGGCTAATAGCCACTGATGGACCTCTGCTCCATATTTTTATCTAACCCCTTCTTGAAGGTGGCTATGCTTGTGGACGCCACCACCTCCTGTGGCAGTGAATTCCACATGTTAATCACCCTTTGGGTGAAGAAGTACTTCCTTTTATCCGTTTTAACCTGTCTGCTCAGCAATTTCATCGAATGCCCACGAGTTCTTGTATTGTGAGAAAGGGAGAAAAGTACTTCTTTCTCTACTTTCTCCATCCCATGCATTATCTTGTAAACTTCTATCATGTCACCCCTCAGTCGACGTTTCTCCAAGCTAAAGAGCCCTAAGCGTTTCAACCTTTCTTCATAGGGAAGGTGTTCCAGCCCTTTAATCATTTTAGTTGCCCTTTTCTGAACTTTCTCCAATGCTATAAGGAAGGAGGGAAGGCATTTATAAGGCGTGCTGTCCCTTTAAATGTTATGGACCCCCACAGCTTTTGAAAGAGGTGCTCTTGCCTAGCCCTTCAAGTCTCTTGAAGAAATACAGAGGATGGTTCAGGGGTCACCAGTCCCCCTGGTCCTTTTGGGGCTCCAGTTCCCCTTAAGAATCAGCCCCTTGGACACACTGAACCCATATAGTGAGAGGCTAAGCTTGTAACATGCATAAAAAGACAAACAGAGACAGTTAACTTCCAAAGAATGAAGCAGGCATGTCTAAAATAGCTTGGTATGTCATATTACAATATTCTATTAAACCAGGTCTATAAACCGCAAGAAGCACTTTAGTTCTGGTCCACCAGGGGAATTCTCATTCGCTTTCCTTGTGACATGTGACTGTCTCTGTATCTCTTTACAGTCAGGTGACTCAAGGCATCTCTATCCAGTCGGAGGTGACCCAGGAGAAGGGGGGGGGGAGATGGAAGAGCAGGACCCAGAAGGAGCTGCAGCTGGCAAGACGGCAAGCATGGCTCAGTGGTCGTAGAGCATGCCTGGTTCAGTCTCTGGCATCTCCAGTTAAATGACCCACCATGTCTTGTAAGCCGCCCTGAGCCTGCTTCGGCAGGGAGGGCGGGGTATAAATAAAAATTTATTATTATTATTATTATTATTATTATTATTATTATTATTATTATTATTATTATTATTATTATTATTATTATTATGTGAAAGACCTCGGCCTGAGACCCTGCAGAGCCGCTGCCGGTCTGAGCAGAAAACACTGGCTGTGATGGGCCCCAGGGCTGGGCGGCTGCCTGAGAGCACTGAGGACTAGCACCGTCTGTAGGCTGAAAGGAAAGCTGGGATTAGGGGAGCGGGGGCTGTGGCTCAGGGGCAGAGCATCCGCTTGGCATGCAGAACCAAGGTCTCCTGTCCAACCTCCCGTTCAAAGACCCTCCTGGGGAGTGAGTGATGTGAAGGACTCCTGAGGTCCTGCAGAGGCCCTGCCAGTCTGAGTGGACAATACTGGCCTGGATGGATCAAGGGGAGGGGTCTGATTTAGGGAAAGGCAGCATCACAGGTGGGTACCACAGAAAGTGAAGGTGTCTTCCTGAATGCCCAGGGAAACAGATGCCAAGCTGCCTCTCTAGGATTCTGGGCAAAAATGTTATGCTTGCTGGGCAGCCCAAAGTGCTGATGATACTCCCCCTCCCCCCCCAAAATAAATAAATCTGGGTTTCAAGGATTAATCCTTCCCTTGTTTGTAAGAGAAAAAACTCTCCTTCCTTCTGCCCCCGGTGCAAGAAGGCCCCTCCCAGGCGTCTGGGACCAGCCCCCAAAGGCACGAAGGCTGCAAGGCTGAGTCTCCCTGCAAAAGGGGCAGGATATTTTTCTCTTGTTCTGCAACCCAGAGGAGTCCAGGCGTGTGGAAGAGCTGCAATCCCGGCAGAGCAGAGGCCGGGCCCAGGGGGCGCTGGAGCCCCTTTCCTAGCCCGGAATCCCGGAAGGGAAGGGGAGGAAGGCTTGCATGCCGGGTCCGGCCTTTGCAAAGGGGCCCCCGGAACAGAAGACGTGGAAGCTCTGCTGCCAGAGGTGGGGTGCTGCGCCGGTGGGGCAGGAGGGGCCGAAGGGAAGGCTGCACCGCCGCCCCCTTTCCCCGCACACCTGAACTGCCCGGGGACAAGCTGAGAGCCAGTGGGGTGTCATGCGGTTAATGCAGGGACTCTTATCGGGGAGAGCCGGGTTCGATTCCCCTCTGCTCCACGGAAGCCTTTATGGGCCTGGGTCCTTCTGACACTTCAGGCTTGTCATTGCCCCCCCCCCCCCGTGTTGTGTGGGCGGGGGGTGGGTGGGCTTGGGAAGGTGAAAGCTATTCTAGGCCCTGCCTGGGTTGTACCCCAAACCAGAGTGGTGGCTGGAAGCTAGTTATGGCCCGTTTCCGCTGACCAGCAAACTAGCATAGGACATAATGAAGATGCTTAAGAAATGCAAGGACTAAACAGGGATAGCAGGCTCAGTTTTCCTGGTCACCGTTTGTTTGAATTTAATTTGGGGGATAATCATAGAGATGCAAATATCAGAATTGGAGATGGATATGTAAATGTATCTTCTTAACTGGAATGTTGAGAGTAATTCACTGAGCCCCTGTGGTTACATTACCATGATATCCAGTCCTGCAACTGCCCTGAGAGTTTCCTTCTAGTTGTGACAAGAGCCATGAGGAGCTGGTTTTCAACCTTCCCAAAAGACATGTTTGCTGGAGATCTAACCAGGTGAACCCTGCAGTTCAAAGGGGGACCCCGTGGCTATTGAAAGAGGTGCTCTTGCCTAACCCTTCAGGTCTACTGAAGAGATACAGACAACGGTTAAGCGGTCACCAGTCCCCCTGGTCCTTTTGCGGCTCAAGTTTCCCTTAAGAATGAGCCCCTTGGACAGACTGAACCCATGTAGTGAGAGGCTAAGCTTGTAACATCCTTAAAGAGCCCAACAGACACAATTAACTTTTCCAAAGAATGAAGCAGGCATGTCTAAAACAGCTTGCTATGTCGTATAACAAAATTATATTAAACCAGGTCTACAAACCACAAGACCATTTTATTTCTGATCTACCAGGGGAATTCTCATTCGCTTTCCTTCTGATAATGTTACTGTCTCTATCTCTTTACAGTCAAGTGACTCAAGGCATCTCTATCCAGTCGGAGGTGACCCAAGAGAAGGGGAGGGAGATGGAAGAGCAGGACCCAGAAGGAGCTGCAGCTGGCAAGACAGCAAGCAAAGGCCCCCCTCCCACCCAAGCTGGGGGTGGTGGTGAAGGCTGGGAAAGCCCCGTGCCAGAGACACCTTCTCAAATCACGGAGATCTCAGAGGTGCATGGCCAACACTTCCGGCAGTTCCAGTACCGAGAGGCTGATGGGCCCCGAGAGGTTTGCAGCCAGCTCCATCGACTCTGCAGCCGCTGGCTGAAGCCAGAGAGGAACTCCAAGAAGCAGATGGTGGACCTGGTGATCCTGGAGAGGTTCCTAGCCCTCCTGCCCCAGGAAATGCAGCACTGGGTCAGGGAATGTGGGCCGGAGACCAGTTCCCAGGCGGTGGCCTTGGCCGAAGGCTTCCTCCTGAGTCAGGCCGAGGAGAAGAGGCAGGCAGAGCAGGTGAGGGGGTTTCCTCCAGCTGGGTTCAA
This sequence comes from Heteronotia binoei, assembly GCF_032191835.1. Lineage (NCBI taxonomy): Eukaryota > Metazoa > Chordata > Lepidosauria > Squamata > Gekkonidae > Heteronotia > Heteronotia binoei. The sequence goes on from NW_026800091.1 coordinate 63,249, forward strand.
TTCAAGCAAGGATATTGGAGCTAATTCTAAAGTTTCCCTGAGAGATATTTGCCCAAGTGTTCAGCCAAGTGGGCTGAAGTTGAATCCAGCGAAGACAGAGGTCCTTTGTGTGGGTTGCGGTGGGCCAGGGGAGGAGATCTCCCTACCAGCCTTTGACGGTGCGTCGCTGATACCAGTGCGCAGGGTCAAGAGCTTGGGAGTGCTACTGGAGCCTTCCTTGACAATGGAGGTACGGATAGCAGCCACTGCTAAAGCCGCCTTCTTCCATCTTAGGAGGGCGAAGCAGCTGGCCCCCTTCCTGGAACGCAGCGACCTAGCAACAGTGATCCATGCAACGGTCACCTCGAGGTTGGACTACTGTAATGCCCTCTACATGGGGCTGCCCGTGTACCGAACTCGGAAACTGCAGCTAGTGCAGAATGCGGCGGCCAGGCTGTTAGTGGGACTACCCCGGTGGGAACACATGCAGCCTAGGTTGCGGGAGCTGCACTGGCTGCCAATTGTGTTCCGAGTTCATTACAAGGTGCTGGTTATTACCTTTAAAGCCCTATATGGCCAAGGACCTGCCTACCTTAGGGACCGCCTCTCTCCATATATCCCCCAGAGTGCACTGAGATCTAGCTCCTAAAATCTCCTAAAAATCCCTGGACCAAGGGAGGCCAAACTGAAAGCAACACAAGAGCAGGCCTTCTCAATAATGGCTCCCCATTGGAGGAATCAACTACCAGCGGAGGTTCGAGCCCTGCGGGACTACAATCAGTTCCGCAGGGCCTGTAAAACCGTCCTTTTTCAAATGGCCTACAAGATGAAATCCTGAAGTGACACCTAGCCGTCTGATATATACTGTGTTGTACTATAAGAACATAAGAGAAGCCATGTTGGATCAGGCCAGCGGCCCATCAAGTCCAACACTCTGTGTCACACAGTGGCAAAAAATGTTATATACACACATACACTGTGGCTAATAGCCACTGATGGACCTGTGCTCCATATTTTTATCTAAACCCATCTTGAAGGTGGCTATACTTGTGGCCACCACCACCTCCTGTGGCAGTGAATTCCACATGTTAATCACCCTTTGGGTGAAGAAGCACCTTTAACTGTTGTGGTTTTAATTAATTTATTTGAATGTATTTTATTGTATAATGTATTTACCGTAATCATGGCACATGCCATGTCTGTGAGCTGCCCTGAGCCTGCCTCGGCGGGGAGGGCGGGATATAAATAAAAGTTATTATTATTAATCATTTGAATGGGAGATTTAACAGCCTCCTTCAGCAGTCTCTTTTACTAGAGATTTTCTTATCACTCCAGATGTCTCATTGGGTCTGCTGATGGAAGATTGCAGAGTCTGGGAGTGGGGCAGGATCCATTGCTTGATCTCTTTTCCATTCCATCTCTTCCCCTTCTCACTCGCTGCTTTTTCAGATGTGGGGACCATCCATGGAGAGAGAAGCTCCATTCCCTGAGGCAGAACGAGGTTCCTTGGAGGAAGGGCAGAGGGCGCAGGCCCAGGAGGGTGCCCAAGATGCCCTCTCTTGGGGTAAGGGCTCCTTTTGCCTGCTTATACTTGGGGCACCCCATGAATGTGATGGGTAGAGAGTTCAGGTCAGCTAATACATTCAGTACTTCTTCACATAACAGACAGCACTGAATGTCCACTCACTGTGAATCTTCTCAAAGGGGGGATTAGACATATTCACTGAAGTTTCACTATCTGTGATTCTTCTGAAAGGGGATTAGGCAGAATTATAGAGGGCAGTTCCTCCCATTAATTAGAATATTCATGTCTCACCTTCCTTCCATAGGAGGAACTCAGGGTGGCTCAAAAAAGGAAACTAAAGTTAGACAGACATGGGCAGAGCTATTCATCCTGGTGAATACAGGGAGCCTCTGCGTTCTCGGCTTGCACTGAACACAAAACCAGTTTGTAGGGAGCAAATAACCATGGGAAAATTCAGCTTCTGTGCCTGTTCTTACAGGGACACCTGGCAGGCCGCTGTAGGAAATCGGGTGCAGCAGGAAGGATGACCGGCTGTTTCCTCAAACCCCAGAGATTTGGGGGAGGGCCTTGGGGTGAAGCTTGGCTCTGATACTATCCTGGATTCTTCAGAAGCACTCAAGTGGGTCTGGATTTTCGGCTGAATGTGAGGGTGACATGTCATGTGACGTCATTTCCACCCCCAGTCCAGACTCAAGAGCCCAGCTGGCAGGAGAAGGGGATTCCTGGGCGTTTGGTCTGATCCAGCAGGGATGCTGTGACCTTTGGAACTCCAGAGTTCACAGGGAACCTTTTCACGTCTCACAGAAGTCTCAAACATGTTGGCAGCATTTATCAACCCCTGAGGCTCACAGATACTTTTCTTCTGCCTCTCCCACAGTTTAGCAAAAGGTTGTGTTGAGTGTGCACAGCACAAGGTTTCCAACTCCTAGGAAGGGAGCGTGTGAAGCAAGGAACAAACAAGCAAGCGGAAGAGGAGTCACAACAAACAGGCTTCCTCTTTTCTCTTCCTAACAGGCAGTGGAGAGATGCTGTTGAGACATGATGTAGGTGTGGAAACAGCCGCTTTACCTCCAGTCCAGGTAGGGGGAATGAGCAGGGCACAGCCTGGGTTTCCTCTTACTTTTTCAGAGGGGTTTTTGCTCCTGCAGTTTCTACAATGCTCCAGGTGAGTGAGGTTCTGACCACCACTCCCTTTACCCATATCAACCCATACATCCTATTCCACCCCAGACAACTCCCTTCCAGTGTGCAGTCTCTGCCTGGCATCATCTCTGATGAGGGAATCTGCTTTTTCTTCCAGTGCCCCTTTTCCTTTGAGGAGGTGTCTGTCCGTTTCAACCCAGCAGAATGGGACCTGCTGGATCTGGGCCAGAAAACTCTCTACAGGGAAGTCATGCAGGAGATCTATTGGAGTGTCATCTCTCTGGGTAAGGAGGATCTCCCACAAGTGCCAAAGGTGTGAATTGTTCCGCTTGGGATGATGCATGAATCAAACTATTGCACAGCAATGCATCATTTTGAGGCCTCTTCAGATACTTGTCCGGGGGCAACTGAGGCCAGTGATGTGGCCATCACCCCTAACCAGAGATGGTGTCCTGGCCAGAGGCAAGGGTGGGGATGAGAGCCAGCAAGCCAGACATGTTCAGGTGCTCACACAGATTCCAGAGTTCAGTCTCAGAAGTCCACAGACCAAAAGTGCACCAGCCAAAGAGTTGTTACAAGAAGGGGTAAACCAGAGAGTGTAGCCTGGAAGTCCAAGGGTCCTGCACAAGCCAGAGAGTCACAAAGCTGAAGTCAAAATCCAAGGTCATACAAAGATAGAGTCAGGTGTTGTGGTCACAAAATCTAAGAGGATGACTTGTTGCTTCCACAACATGCAGGCTCCCACCAATTCCACTGTTGAACAACTCTTGCTGTTAAAAAGTTTCCCCTAATACCCAGCATGTACGTTCCCTCCCTTAATTTAAACCTATTATTACAAGTCCTCTCCTCTGCTGCCAAAAGGAACAGCTCCCCACCTTTCTCTAAGCGACAGTCCTTGAAATACTTAAAGAGAGCAATCACGTCCCCCCTCAACCTCCTCTTCTCCAGACTGAAGATTCCCAAGTCCCTCAGCCTTTCTTAATCACGTGACCCTCCCCTGCTGCATCAGGGCTGGGTGGTGGCTCTGGATCAGCTGCTGGTGGTGAGTCTTGGTCAGCCTGCAGCTCATCAGCCTCTTTCCTGGCTTCTGCTGACTCAGAGCCAGCCATGCTCCTGAGGAGTCCTCCTCCCATGAAGATTTCATGCTGAGCTCAGGCTGGGCTAGAACAGAGATGCTCAGAAAGACTATGGAAGGGGCTAGATTCTGATTTCTCTTTTCCTAATGCCGGCCCTTCTACAACAAAGAAAGATTTATGAAGGATGTCAAACCGAGACACCACTAAACAGTGCAGTTTCTACAGCTCAACAACAGAAAATCCTGAAAAGCTCACTGTTCTGTCTTACACATGAAATACCTGGTATTAGATAGTACCTCTTGTTGTGAAAGCAATGTCACCCCAGAGGCGGAAATGACAGGTGCTTGCATAGGGGACCTTTCCTTTCCTTTCCTTGTTACTACATAAGTATTCCAACTATAGCCTAAATCGGATGTGAACATACGGCCTGTGGGCTGATTCAGGCCCTCAGAGGGCTCCTATAAGGCCCCCGAGCAACTGGCTGTCATCTGCTTCCTTCTCCCCATCTCTTACTTCCTTTAGCATCACAAATGTTTTTTATAGTCTTGCTTAGCCGTTTCCAGGTTTTCCTGGATCACTTTCCAACCTTCGGCTAAAGTTTCCCACCATTGGTGACTAGTGGTAGGGGGCGCTGTTCCCTCGGGAGCTGGTAGTAGAGGGAATGGCTTTCCCTCGTAGCCATTCACGATCTGAAATGGTGATGCTTTAGTAGAGCTGTGTACGCTGTTATTGTACCCATATTCCGCAAAGGGGAGTAATTCCACCCAATTTGTTTGTTGATAGTTCACATAGCATCGTAAATATTGTTCTAGAAGTCCGTTCACACGTTCTCTCTGTCCGTCCGTCTGTGGGTGGTAGGTGGAACTCAGTCCTTGTTCTATACCCGCTATTTTACAAAACTCCTGCCAGAAGTTGGCAATGAACTGCGAGCCGTGGTCACTAATGACCTTGTCGGGGAATGAGTGTAGTCTGACCACGTGTTGGAAAAACAATCAAGCTAGTTCCTTAGCCGTGGGTATTTGCTTGCACGGGATAAAATGCACTTGCTTAGAGAAGGTGTCCACCACTACTAGGATTACTGTGCGCCCTTGAGAGGCCGGTAATTCGACTATAAAGTCCATTGATAATACTGACCAAGGTCTCTCGGCCGTAGTGGTGGGGCGAAGTAGACCTGGAGTTTTACCTCCCGTCTTTTTAGCCATAATAAACACTGGGCATGAAGCCACAAATTCGGAAACATCTTTTTTCACTTGGGGCCACCAGAACTGTCGGTTTACTAGGTGCAGCGTTTTCACGTAGCCAAAGTGTCCGGCTATTTTACTGTTGTGGCAGCGCTGCAATACTTCTGGGCGGAGGGTTTTTGGGACGTACAACTTCCGTTCATAGTACCAAAACCCTCCTTCCCCTTTGGTGATTCCCACTGGGCGGTCCTTCCCCTCCTGTTCGGTCTCGGTGATCAGTTTATTACCCCCCCATGGTTCTGAGGACCCGGTCTTTTTCCCCGACTACGTAGTCACTCCCCCGCTATTGCCGAGGGTGGAATGAAAGAATCTATGGTCTCTTCTCTTTGACTTTCGTGCTGCGGTAGCCGGGAGAGGGCGTCCGCTAGAAAATTCTTGGAACCTGTTATGTGTTTGAGTGTGAAATCAAACTTGGCAAAGAATCCCGCCCACCGGATCTGTTTGGTGGTTAATTTTCGGCGCCCAGTTAGTGCCTCTAGGTTCTTCTGATCTGTCCAAATTTCGAACGGCACTCGCGCCCCCTCTAGCCATGAGCGCCATGTTTTTAGCGCGAACGTTACTGCGAACGCCTCTTTGTCCCAGACTGACCAATTGCGCTGCTCGTTAGAGAACTTTTTGGAGATGTATGCGCACGGTTTTAATCTACCCTCATTATCTCTCTGCATCAATATTGCTCCGACGGCTACATCGGAAGCGTCACATTGCACCACAAAGGGTTTGAGTTCGTTTGGGTGTGCCAGGATAGGTTCGCTCATGAACAGTTGCTTGAGCTTGTCGAATGCTTGTTGACACTTGGGAGACCATGCTAGTTTGGTCCCTGGCTTACTCGCCTCTGGACCCTTCCCCTTGGTTTTCAGCAGGTCAGTTAACGGCAGCATAACTTTAGCAAACCCTTCTATGAACCCCCTGTAAAAATTTGCAAACCCGAGGAAAGATTGGAGTTGTTTATGTGTTCTCGGGGGTTCCCAGTATAGTACTGTCTGTATTTTGACTGGGTCCATGGCTAATCTTTCCCCGAGACTCTAAATCCTAAGTAATCGAGTTCCTCCTGGTGGAATTCGCACTTCGACAGTTTGGCATACAGTTTGTGTTCTAGCAACGTGTTGAGTACTTTCCTCACCAACTTTATGTGGGAGGGTAGATCTTTCGAATAGATAATGATGTCATCCAGGTACACCACTACCTCTTTGTACAAGTATTCCCTCAGTACTTCGTTGATGAAATTCATAAACACTCCAGGCACACCTTGCAGCCCAAACGGCATTACTAAGTACTCGAATTGCCCCATGGGTGTATTAAATGCCGTTTTCCACTCATCTTTCTCTTTAATTCTAATCCGAAAATATGCATCTCTCAGATCTAGTTTGGTAAAGATGGACCCCTCCGACACCATACTCAATAAGTCTTTGATCAGGGGGATCGGGTACGCATTTGACATGGATATAGCGTTTATCCCGCGAAAATCTGTGCAAAGTCTAAGCCCCCCGTCCTTCTTTCTGAATAGTACTGGGGCCGCGTGGGGTGCGGTTGCTGGTCTAATGAATCCCCGCTTCAAGTTTTTATCCAGGAATTTCCTCAATTCCTCTTTCTTTGCCCATCCCATGGAGTAGAGCTTCTCTTTGGGCAACTCTTGACCCGGTATCAGTTCTATGGCACAGTCAGTGTTCCTATGGGGGGGGAAGTTCATTCGCCTCCTCCTCACTAAATGCTCTGTGTAAATCTCGGTATTTTGGGGGGATGGACTTCACTTCTTCTATCATTAAACACAGTCTTTCGTTCTTGGGGGGGTGAGGGCCCCCATTCTCATGACCAGTGGTGGTGAGTGCACTTTTTGCTATCAAAGTCTATAGTCTGCTCCTGCCACTGGATGTTCGGCTGGTGTTTTGCTAGCCAACCTACCCCCACCACTACGTCGAAGGAAGAGGAGGGGGCGATTACGAACACTTCCATATCCCAGTGCTCCTTAATCCCCACCGGGAAAAACTGGGTTTTTCCACGCATGGTTCCCCCTTCATTACTGTCCCATCCATTTGCTCAAATTGGAGAGGGTGGGGCAGGGGGGGTCATGCTAATCCTAATGCCTCCACTAGCCTCGGGGTGATAATTTCCCGGGTGCACCCGGAGTCAATTAGGGCTTGGGTGTGTGTAAATCTCTTGGAGTTGGGGTTCAATAAAGTCAAGGGGACCAGAAACAGTTCTCCGGTTATTCTCACCCGAAGTGGTGCAGGTGCGGCGTCGACCTGCCTTCCGGCACCTCTCAGGGCAGGTCGGTCTCGTTTCCCGTCAGCTCCACCTCTTCCTCCGACTCGTTCTCCCTGGTAAAATCCTCGTCAAGCACCGCCGACAGTGTGATATTGCCCCGACTGGGCTCCTTCGGTCTCCCCGATGGTTTCTTTGGTTTGGGTGCCACCGTCTTCGGGGTAAAGGGAGGGGCTCTAGGCTTCTCGGGGCAATCACCCACCAAGTAACACATGGTTAGTATGTTACAGTTAATATTCATAGACATTACAGAGCCTGACAGGTGGTGGTGAGTCTTGGTCAGCCTGCAGCTCATCAGCCTCTTTCCTGGCTTCTGCTGACTCAGAGCCAGCCATGCGTGGCTCCCCCTCTCCTGAGGAGTCCTCCTCCACTGAGGATTTCATGCTGTGGTCAGGCTAGGCCAGAATAGAGATCCTCAGAAAGACTCTGGAAGGGGCTAGATTCTGATTTCTCTTTTCCTAATCCCGGCCCTTCTAAAACATAGAAAGATTTATGAAGGATGTAAAACCGAGACACCACTAAACAGTGCAGTTTCTACAGCTCAGCAACAGAAAATAATAAAAAGCTCACTTACACATGAAATACCTGGTATTAGATAGCACCTCTTGTTGTGAAAGCAACGTCACCCCAGAGTCGGAAACGACTGGTGCTTGCACAGGGGACATTTCCTTTCCTTTCCTTGTTGCTACATAAGTATTCCAACTATAGCCTAAATCAGGGGTGTGAAACATGCAGCCTGGGGGCTGATTCAGGCCCTCAGAGGGCTCCTATAAGGCCCCCGAGCAACTGGCTGTCATCTGCTTCCTTCTCCCCATCTCTTGCTTCCTTCTGCCTCACAGCATGCCTTGCCAGGCTTGCTCAGTTGCACAGGAGCTACAGATCAAAGTCTCTGTTTTCTCCACTGGCTGAGGCTCCTCCCTTGGAGAGGAAGTGGGGAGGGAGAGCTTAGTTTGCCAGGCTCTCTCAACTGCACAGTTGGCAAGACCTTGGGGATTGTAGTTTAATTGTGTGGAAAAATATCGGAATCTTGCCATGCTCTTTATGAAAGCTGGTCAAAGCTTCTAGTAAAACGGGGGGATATAAACACTACCTCATCGCTATGTTCAAGACTGCTGTGTCCAAGATTTATCTGCTGTACTACACTACTTGGGATTTGGAACACTACGTGGTTTCCTCAGGAGCTGCTGGACCGTGGATTCCTGTAAAGTTGAAGGAGTATTAGTTGAAATTTAAGACTTACCTTTATATCTGTCCTTCCTCTGCATTCAACATGGGTGTTCTGTACACCAGGGTGTGTTAATATAGGATATTTTGTATGAGAGTGTTTCCGATTATAGAATTTGTTTATTTATATTTCATTGTTTCCTTTTTTGAGGCTGGTTGTCACAGAACCTTAGGGTTTTCTCTTGTCACTCTCTCAATTGCACAGCAGAGCTGCTGAGCCAAGCCTTCTATTGGCTGAGGCTCCTCCGCCACCTAGCATCTGGTTTGACCTGTAAGTCTGCCTAAGGGCACTAGAAGAGAGCTAGTTTGTACTGTCTGCTTTGTTATTTTTAAGTCACTTCTTATTCTTTTCAGTTGCCAAGCACCATCTTCAATAAATCTTTCTGTGTTGTTGGAACCTTGCATGGCTTCTGGCTGGATTAGCCGGGAGTGTGTGTGTGTGTGGGGGGGGGTAATTGGCATTGCAAGCTTAGCTGTGGCTCTTGAGGGGATGAGGTATCCTTAAATACTAGACACTCTGGGGAAAGGGGGGAGGTGGTTAAGATCAGGGAAGCTGGAGGGGGCTGAAGACCCATCAGTCCTTTCCACCTGCAATCACAGAGATGTCTTTGGACCTTACCTGCCTTCCCAGGCATTAAAGGGATCTCTCTCTTTATTCCAGCAGAGGATGATCAGAGAAACGAGGAGGGTGAGGAACTTGTCCAGCAGTTGCCAGATCGAGTTCAAGATTTGAAAGAAAACAATAGAAACCGAGGCAGACCTAAGAGAAAGGAAGGCAGCCGTATGGATGAGAAGAGAAAAGGAAAAAAATTTAATGTACATTTTCCAAAGCAAAGAATAATTAAAGCATGTACATCCAAACAGTGTAGCAAGTACTTCAAAAAGAGATCACAGCTCTTTGTGCATCAAAAAGTACACAGAGGCAAGGAACCTTTTGAATGTTCAGTGTGTGGGAAGAGATTCAATCACAATAGCACTCTTCAGTGTCATCAAAGAACCCACACAGGGGAGAAACTTTTTGCATGTTCAGAGTGCGGAAAGAGATTCAGTCTAAGTGCGTCTCTTCATCGGCATCAGAGAACCCACACAGGGGAGAAACCTTTTGAATGCTCAGAGTGTGGAAAGAGATTCAGTCGGAGTAGCCATCTTCAGGTGCACCAGAGAACCCACACAGGGGAGAAACCTTTTGAATGCTCAGCATGTGGAAAGAGATTCAGTCACAGTGGTGATCTTCGAAAGCATCAGAGATCCCACACAGGGCAGAAACCTTTTCCATGCTCAGAGTGTGGAAAGAAATTCAGTCTAAGTGTGTCTCTTCATCAGCATCAGAGAATCCACACAGGGGAGAAACCTTTTGAATGCTCAGAGTGCGGAAAGAGATTCAGTCGGAGTAGCACTCTAAAACTGCATCAGAGAACCCACACAGGGGAGAAACCTTTTGCCTGCTCAGAGTGTGGAAAGAGATTCAGTCACAGTGGCCATTTTCGAAAGCATCAGAAAACCCACACAGGGGAGAAACCTTTTGAATGCTCAGAGTGTGGAAAGAGATTCAGTCAGAGCAGCACTCTAAAGCAGCATCAGAGAACTCACACAGGGGAGAAAGCTTTTGCATGCTCAGAGTGTGGAAAGAGATTCAGTCAGAGCAGCACTCTAAAGCTGCATCAGAGAACCCACACAGGGGAGAAACCTTTTGAATGTTCAGAATGTGGGAAAAAATTTAGTGAAAGAGGCACTCTAAAAAGGCATCAGAGAACCCACACAGGGGAGAAACCTTTTGAATGTTCAGAGTGTGGAAGGAGATTCAGTCGGAGTGGCACTCTTCAACAACATCAAAGGACCCACACAGAGGAGAAACCTTTTGAATGCTCAGAGTGTGGAAAGAGATTCAGTAACAGTGGTGATCTTCGAAAGCATCAGAGAACCCACTCCGGGGAGAAACCTTTTGAATGCTCAGAGTGTGGAAAGAGATTCAGTCTGAGTAGCCATCTTCAGCTGCACCAGAGAACCCACACAGGGGAGAAACCTTTTGAATGCTCAGCGTGTGGAAAGAGATTCAGTCACAGTGGTGATCTTCGAAAGCATCAGAGAACCCACACAGGGGAGAAACCTTTTGAATGCTCAGAGTGTGGAAAGAGATTCAGTCACAGTGGTGCTCTTCGAAATCATCAGAGAACCCACACAGGGGAGAAACCTTTTGAATGCTCAGAGTGTGGAAAGAGATTCAGTTGGAGTAGCCATCTTCAGCTGCACCAGAGAACCCACACAGGGGAGAAACCTTTTGAATGCTCAGAGTGTGGAAAGAGATTCAGTCGGAGTGACCATCTTCAGCTGCACCAGAGAACCCACACAGGGGAGAAACCTTTTGAATGCTCAGCGTGTGGAAAGAGATTCAGTCACAGTGGTGATCTTCGAAAGCATCAGAGAACCCACACAGGGGAGAAACCTTTTGAATGCTCAGAGTGTGGAAAGAGATTCAGTCTGAGTAGCCATCTTCAGCTGCACCAGAGAAACCACACAGGGGAGAAACCTTTTGAATGCTCAGAGTGTGGAAAGAGATTCAGTCGGAGTGACCATCTTCAGCTGCACCAGAGAACCCACACAGGGGAGAAACCTTTTGAATGCTCAGCGTGTGGAAAGAGATTCAGTCACAGTGGTGATCTTCGAAAGCATCAGAGAACCCACACAGGGGAGAAACCTTTTGAATGCTCAGAGTGTGGCAAGAGATTCAGTCGAAGTGCATCTCTTCATCTACATCAGAGAACCCACACATGGTGAAAACTTCTTTGAATTGTCAGAATGTGGAAAGAGATTCAGTTGGCATAGATATCTTCAACAAATCAGACCCCCAGAGAGCTCATATCAGGCTCCCAAGCAACTGGCTGTCATCTGCCTTCTTCTCCCTCTTTTTTGCTTCCTTCTGTATCACAGTTTTCTTTGCACCTTTAAGACCAATGTGTTAATGTTTTCAGCATATTTTATGGGGGGAGTGGCATTGCGAGCCAAGGAGATGAATGCTTGAAAACAAAGCTCCGAGTCTACCCCCTATAAACTTACTCGCCAAAGCGCCCGGCTTTATTTTTTCTTTCTTTAATTAGTATGGGATTAGCTGATGGACAAAAATCCAGATCATAAAGAAATCCAAAAGGCTCTGTCAAGGATTATTTCCCAAAAGGGCCCAGGTCTAAGGCCTCAAGAGCGTCATCTATTTCTGCAGGCAAAATGGCGTTGGGAGGCGGGAAAGCACACCGGACGACCTAGCGTTTTTCAGATCCGAGGTAATGGAAGCTTTTAAGAATTTAGAACAGAATATGACTGATAAAATTTCTGCTATGATCCAGCCATTCTGCCCAAATTGTGAAACTTAAAACGTCCTTAGAAAAAGTGACAGAGACAGCCGATTCTGCTGTTAACATGGCTAGTATGTCTCAAGATGACGCAGAGTACTTTTATAAACGGGAAGCAGCTTCTGAAGATCATCCATTCAGACACTAGATGGCGTCGTGTGCCTTGAACCGCGCTAATTGCCCTGGAGCTCCTAGATGTTAAGACGCTGGAACTGTTTCAATGCTGAAAATGGTTTTTTACTTTCCTAACGAAGGCAGAAACGTGGCTTTACAAGACTTGGTTAAGTTTAACTTTGACTTTTCTGAAAGGCTTGCCTGGACTTTCGTTTTGTTCTTCTTTTACATATATACCTATACTTCTAGATTTTTATAGCCTTTATTACTATTACTACTATAATTTCTTTATACAGTTTTCCAGTGGACACGTGGTTGTAGATTCACCCTTAGCAATGCCAAAGGTTTGGACATTATCAACTTGGTGTTGTCTGTCCTGTGTTTGTTTTGAGGTATGTCTGTGGAAGTATGTTGTGTCTACAAAATGATATGCATTGCGTTATGGGGAACAGTTCTAGTAACTCTGTTATAGTAACTCAGTTATAGTAACTCAGTTCTCAGTTATAGTAACTCAGTACTAGAACAGTTATAGTAACTCTGTTATAGTAATAGTAACTCTGAAATTCCTTTTTCTTTGTTTAATCTGCTGGATGAAATTTTTTGTAGAAGAATGTGACTGCAATGTTTGGAAGGTGATGGTTTTGAGTGTGTTTTTTATAAATACGATGTTTGCTATTGCTTGGATTTGAGTGGTTGTAGTTTTGAATGGGAGATATGTATTGTGCGGTCTGGTAGACTTACAATGTTGCATAATCTTGTTGTGTTTTAATGAAATTTTAGACCTTTGATCAGATATTAATTACTGATGTTTGGACGTGTATGTGTGGGAATGATTGTGTTCTGTTTTATAATGAATTCTTGGAGTTTCATCTTTATTAATAACATGCTTAGCTATATATCTGTGAGATTGTTTGGATGCAAGTATGAATGTGGAGAGTGTATCGGTATGTATATGATTGCTGTTGTTTTAATGTAATAGGTGTCTGTTTGTTGGTTTTCCCTCTTTCCTTTGTCCTTCTATTCTTTATCAATTTTGGGCAGTTTTTGGGATGAGGTTTGGGCCTCCTCCTAATAACTGGCTAATTTTGGTGATGAGAGTGGGAAAAGGCGGAATTCTACCTATGGTGGCAGTATGAGTATACCTATAATCAGTAATTACACCTCAGTGGGAAAACGGTGTGGATTCTAATGCAATAGGCTTTTGAGTTCTGTGGTTCACTGTTCTAATATTGTATTATTCATGTTCCTCTAGAAGGTTATAATAAAAGGTTTTATATGTTTGGCATTGTTTTATTTGACTTGCAAAGTTCTAAAATGCTGGGTTGATATTGCTTGTTACAATCATATTAGGGGTGGGGGGACGGAGTTTTTCGGTTCTATATATTGCTCCAATTTGTTGCTATTTTCACCCAAGTGGGGTCTCTGGTAGTGAGGCTTCCAATCTACACTTTTACAGAAGTTTTTGTTGTTTTGCCAGAATTGGGTTAACAGAGTTGGTTGGAGTGTTGGTGACTAGTAATAGTAGATGCTAGATGACTGGTGTTGGTTAATGTTAGTTTTTGTTTTGGGCAGCATGAATGTACGATGTTATTTTGCTTTTTGTTCAGAGCTGTTTGCAGTCTCTGACATGCAACTCTACCTCATAGGCTTGACTTACTGTCTCCGGGGTATGCTTTTAGCTGATTCTTCGGTATTTCATACTGATGCTATGAAATGTAAAAATTATAACAAACCTACATTTTTCTTCTTTCAAATATGGCTGATTGTCAACTGAAATTTTTATCTTTGAATTGTAATGGGCTCAGTAATTTAAAATAATAATAATAAACCGAATAGCCTCTGCCATTTCCCGTCAGAAGCCTGATATAATTTTTCTGCAGGAGACTCATCTTAAGGGTACCCAGCATAAAGTTTTTCAATCAAAATTTTTTGCTTACCAATTTCAGACTCACGGATCCTCCAAAACAAGAGGAGTGGCCATTTTGATTAGTAAATCAGTCCGTTTCACTCTTGAAAACACTTCAATTGATCCTAGTGGCCGTTATATTTTTATTAACGGGGTTCTTAATGGTCATCCCTATACTCTGGCATCGGAGTACGCACCAAATGAAGGGCAGATTGCGTTCATTGAAGATACGTTCGTGACACTCCAAAATTTTCATACAGGCCCTATCATTTTAAGAACATAAGAGAAGCCATGTTAGATCAGGCCAATGGCCCATCCAGTCCAACATTCTGTGTCACACAGCGGCCAATATACACACACACACACACACTGTGGCTAATAGCCCTTGGATGACCATGGGGTAAAAGGATTACTGAAAGAGGATGGGGAAATGGCTGAGAAGCTGAATGCATTTTTTGCCTCCGTCTTCACCGTGGAAGATGAGAAGTGTTTGCCCGCCCCAGAACCACTAATATTGGAAGGGGTGTTGAAAGACCTGAGTCAGATTGAGGTGACAAAAGAGGAGGTCCTACAACTGATAGACAAATTAAAAACTAATAAGTCACCGGGTCCGGATGGCATACATCCGAGAGTTCTGAAAGAACTCAAAGTTGAACTTGTGGATCTTCTAACAAAAAGGGTCCCATCCTCTTTAACTTGTTCATAAATGATTTAGAGTTGGGAGTGAGCAGTGAAGTGGCCAAATTTGCGGATGACACTAAATTGTTCAGGGTGGTGAGACCCAGAGAGGATTGTGAGGAACTCCAAAGGGATCTGTTGAGGCTGGGTGAGTGGGCGTCAACGTGGCAGATGCGGTTCAATGTGGCCAAGTGCAAAGTAATGCACATTGGGGCCAAGAATCCCAGCTATAAATACAAGTTGATGGGGTGTGAACTGGCAGCGACAGACCAAGAGAGAGATCTTGGGGTCATGGTAGATAATTCACTGAAAATGTCAAGACAGTGTGCGTTTGCAATAAAAAAGGCCAACGCCATGCTGGGAATTATTAGGAAGGGAATTGAAAACAAATCAGCCAGTATCATAATGCCTCTGTATAAATCGATGGTGCGGTCTCATTTGGAGTACTGTGTGCAGTTCTGGTCGCCGCACCTCAAAAAGGATATTATAGCATTGGAGAAAGTTCAGAAAAGGGCAACTAAAATGATTAAAGGGCTGGAACACCTTCCCTATGAAGAAAGGTTGAAACGCTTAGGGCTCTTTAGCTTGGAGAAACGTCGACTGAGGGGTGACATGATAGAAGTTTACAAGATAATGCATGGGATGGAGAAAGTAGAGAAAGAAGTACTTTTCTCCCTTTCTCACAATACAAGAACTCGTGGGCATTCGATGAAATTGCTGAGCAGACAGGTTAAAACGGATAAAAGGAAGTACTTCTTCACCCAAAGGGTGATTAACATGTGGAATTCACTGCCACAGGAGGTGGTGGCGTCCACAAGCATAGCCACCTTCAAGAAGGGGTTAGATAAAAATATGGAGCAGAGGTCCATCAGTGGCTATTAGCCACAGTGTGTGTGTGTGTGTGTATATGTGTATATATATATATATATATATATATATATATATATATATATATATATATATATATATATATATATATATATATTTGGCCGCTGTGTGACACAGAATGTTGGACTGGATGGGCCATTGGCCTGATCTAACATGGCTTCTCTTATGTTCTTATGATGGACCTCTGCTCCATATTTTTATCTAACCCCCTCTTGAAGGTGGCCATGCTTGTAGCCGCCACCACCTCCTGTGGCAGTGAATTCCACATGTTAATCACCCTTTGGGTGAAGAAGTACTTCCTTTTATCCGTTTGGGTGGGGATCTTAATTACGAAGTCAATCCCTCTGTTGACAGATCCCAAACAAGCCTTTCACTTCCCTCTACTAACCCTAGAACTCAACCACAAGGTTTGAAACTTCATAAGGGTTTAGCTAAAGTCTTCCATTCTTATAACCTGTCTGCCATTAGGAGGCTTAGGCACCCGACTGAAAGGGACTACACCTTTTTTTCTTCTCATCATCAAACCTACTCTCGAATAGATTTTCTCTTAGTTTCTGACTCTATTTCTAATCTCTTTTCTAAGGTGGAAATTGGTCCAATGATATGGTCGGATCATGCATGGATGGAAGGCTATATGACAGAGAATGCTGCAGCTCGTTTAAATTTAATTGGAGACTTGATAGAAAACTCCTTTCTATGAAGTCAGTTATGGACTCCATTGAAAAAGACATAAAAGAGTTTTTTCAGTTTAATTCAGAATGTGGGGTTCCCCAGTATGTAGTTTGGGATTCCTTCCAGGCGATCCTTCGGGGTAGATTTTTAGCTATTGCTTTTTCTTATAAAAAAAAGGAACAAATTTGATCTGACTTAGCTGCCAATATTACCGCGCTAGAAGAAAAATTTAAAAAATTCGGAAGTAAAAAAGTTTACTCAAAGCTTCTTATAGAAAGGAAAAATTAGAATCCATTGACGTCTCCAATATACAAAAGAAATGGCATTTGTTAAACAAAAGTATTTGTTTTGAACCCCTCAGTCCCTCAAACTTCTTTCGTGGAAGGTTAAGAAGAGAATGTCTTCAATGGCTATATCTTCTATTCGGTCTAAATCAGGCTCGTTGAAATACTCAACCAAGGATATTGTAGGAGTATTTAAAAGATATTACTCGACCTTACATTCATCTTGGCATCCATCGCCAGATCTTATAACATCGTTTTTAGAATCCCACTCAAAGCTTAAACCAATTTCTTCTGCAATTAAAACTTTTTGGGATCAACCTTGAAATACAGGAGACTATTAAGTCTTTGAAATCCAATAAGGCACCTGGCTGGGATGGCTTTATTCCAGTATTTTATAAAATTTTTACCGTTTTGTTAGCTCCCATCTTGGCTGACTCATGTAATCAGTTTGTGCATTCTGGTAATTTTCCAGACACATGGTTGCAGGCAAAAATTATTGTCCTTCCAAAGAGAGGTAAAGATTTGTTAGAGCCTAGTCTTATAGGGAATTACATTCATCCTGACCACTCTGGATTTATTCCAAATCGTGAACTGACGGACAATACTAGAAAGGTCCTTAATATTATTCAATACTGCAGGAAATTTAATATCGAGTCTTCTTTTATTTTGTCTACACATTTCGAGAAAGCCTTCGATTCAGTTGAAGTTCCTTATCTTATTACTTTATTGGAAAAAATGGATTTTGGCCCAAACTTTATTAAGGTTATCCGTGGTCTTTATAAATCACCTTCTGCTATTATTAATGTTAATAATTTGATTCAGATGAATTTCAGCTTTCCAGAGGCACAAGGCAGGGGTGCCCCCTATCTCCTTTGTTTTTCGCGATTGTGATTGAACCCCTAGCTAATGTTATCCGTAATACTCCCACTATAGTAGGCTTTCCCATAGAAAAGCAATCCATTAAACCAGGGGTGGCCAATGGTAGCTCTCCAGATGTTTTTTGCCTGCAACTCCCATCAGCCCCAGCCATTGGCCATGCTGGCAGGGGCTGATGGGAGTTGTAGGCAAAAAACATCTCGAGAGCTACCGTTGGCCACCCCTGCATTAAACTATCTCTGTTTGCTGATGACCTAACGCTTTTTATTACTAAACCTGATTCCTCCTTACCTGCTGTATTTAATTTGTTACCTATATTTTCCTGCATTTCTGGTCTTCGAGCTAATCCATCCAAAACTATTCTCTATCCAGTCAAAATCTCAGATGCTCTTCAAGATTCTACTTATTCTAAGTATCACTTTAAAAAATTAGATAGGTTTTGGACATATTTGGGGATTAATATTCCCCAGTTTGGTGTAGTGGTTAAGTGTGCGGACTCTTATCTGGGAGAACTGGGTTTGATTCCCCACTCCTCCACTTGCACCTGCTAGCATAGCCTTGGGTCAGCCAGAGCTCTGGCAGAGGTTGTCCTTGAAAGGGCAGCTGCTGTGAGAGCCCTCTCCAGCCCCACCCACCTCACAGGGTGTCTGTTGTGGGGGAGGAAGGTAAAGGAGATTGTGAGCCGCTCTGAGATTCTTCGGAGTGGAGGGCGGGATATAAATCCAATATCTTCATCTTCTAAATTTGGGATATTTTTAAGGTTAACCATCATCTGTTGAATAAGGATATTCTTAATTTGCAAAAGAATAAGAATTCTTCCTTCTTCCCCTGGAATTAGAAAATTCAAATTATTAAAACTTTTATTTTCCTTTAGTTTTTGTTTTTATTTAGAGCTATTCCTACCCTTATTCTTGAGGGCCTTTTTATAGGTTGGAGACGCTCATTTCTTTGTTATATTTGGAACAAGGGGCTATCTAGAATTGGTTATTCAACTCTTATTTGCTCTAAATCTTCAGGAGGGCTGGCCTTCCAGACGTACATAAATACTATGAGGCCGCCATTTATGGTGGGCTTATCAGATATTATGACTCAGCTCTGAATTTAGATTGGAAAATTGTTGAAGACTTTTATCTTGGTAATAAATTGTTTCACTCTCTACTATGGGAATCACCAAAGTGCAGACCACCAAATGTTTCGTCCAATCTTTTTCTCAAAGCTGTCTTTCAGCTATGGGATAAACTTCGTCTCTGTTTGGCTCCTCCAATATCTCTGCTTTCTCAGTTTCTCGAATTTTCATGGTTTTTACTTGGTTTTTCACACAAATCATTTCTAGTTTGGAAACAATCATTTTATGGACATTTTGTCAAAAGGCAATATGCTTGATAAAAAATCCTTGGAAAACAAAATTGGCAAGAAACTCCCCTGGTTCAAATACTTTTAAACTAAAAATCTGGTGACTTCACTTTCATGGAAACATAACTTTAATCGTAAGGGTTTCATTTCGTTCATTTACAAAGGATTAATGGATAACGATAGCACAGATCTTCTATCTTACCAGAAAATTTGGCAGCGGGACTGTTCTATTAATCTTAAGGAAGATGTTTGGTAACAAATTTGGTCCTCACCTTCCTATTTATCTAATTCAGGGGTGGCCAACGGTAGCTCTCCAGATGTTTTTTGCCTACAACTCCCATCAGCCCCAGCCATTGGCCATGCTGGCTTGGGCTGATGGGAGTTGTAGGCAAAAAAAATCTGGAGAGCTACCATTGGCCACCCTGATCTAATTTATTAAATATTCAATTGCAAACTCAAAAAAATTTGTTTCATTGGTACTTGACACCAAAGAGGCTGTGTCATACCAGGCCAACCCAATCCCACGTGTGTTGGAAGGATTGTGGCAGAGAGGGCACATTCATCCACTGTTGGTGGACTTGCCCAGTGGTGAAAACTTTTTGGTCTGAGATCTTGAAAAAAATCAAAGACATCACAGGCTATAGTTTGCCCTTAAGATTGGAACTTATATTGTTAGACTGCTGGAAAGGTATTTCTATCACAGCTCTTAGCAAATCCTTGATATCTTTTTTACTTGCAGCAGCTAAAATGGTACTAGCACAGTCTGGAAGATCTCCTAATTCCCCTTCTGTAAAAGTCTGGCATGCAAAAATTTGGGAGGTATATGCAGTGGGCAAGATAGCGGATAGTTTGAGTTGTGTAACGGATTCTGAAAGTAACAATTCTCCACTCTATAAATGGCTCCCCTTTCTTGAATTTTCTTTTGGCCACTCGGACTCTGTGCGATCTTACATACCCTGTAGATACTTTGACATTATTAATCTAATGTAATCTGGATGAGGCAACATTGAGTGTATTTTCTCTAATGTACTCGACTACCAAGTATGAGTTTTCTTTTGGCCATTCTGTTATATGCTATATATATATGCTGGGGGGGTGGTTATTATTATTATTATTATTTGGTTTTGTATATTATTATTTCAATGTGTTCTTTTTCATTTCTGGATTATGGACTAGAGATATATCTATGGAATACGTTGCATTTGCTTTTATTACTTTCAATAAAAATGTTGACTTTTTTTTAAAAAGCATGTTTTATTTTAATATTGTTTTCCTTTAAAAATTCTTTAATAGTGTTTGTGTCCTTTATAAAGTTTATATCTCTGCTGCCTAATCTTAAATAGGTACACACATGGCCCGGTCTGACAAGGTCCCATTTATGTCATAACAAATGAGTTTGGCGCCCTGGCTTAGCCCATCAGAAGAGGTCTTCTAGAAAGCTTGAATGTACACGGAAATTTTGCGCTAAGCCAGGAAGAAACGTTCGAAATGCTCAGACTATGGCAGGAGCTTTAGCCATGTCAGAAGACCTCAAATACATCCCACAATCCCACATGCTGTTAAAGGGACACCGTACTTTTCCCCTCCAGGCAGTTGGCAACCCTAGATTAACTGTTTCTTTATGAATCAGAAAACTCCAGTAAGGAAAAGTCAGAGCTCATTAGAAGATACTGGATTTATATCCCACCCTCCACTCCGAAGAGTCTCAGAGCGGCTCAAAATCTCCTTTACCTTCCTTCCCCACAACAGACACCCTGTGAGGTGGGTGGGGCTGAGAGGGCTCTCACAGCAGCTGCCCTTTCAAGGACAACCTCTGCCAGAGCTGTGGCTGACCCAAGGCCATGCTAGCAGCTGCAAGTGGAGGAGTGGGGAATCAAACCCGGTTCTCCCAGATAAGAGTCCATACACTTAAAGAGATTATTATTTGTTGCAGGTAAATCGGAGTTTGTGAATTCAGAAACTCTAGTTGGGCCAAAATGTCACAGAGCTAAACCCAGTAGCACAGACCACAGTTCCTAATGGTTTTTCCAAGTTTACTTTGTAAGTCATTATGGACAGTGCGAGTCTCTTGTCTAGGCAGAAAAGCTCTCTTGATCCACTCAGTTTCGAATGGTTTCTTGAGTTCCTCAAGCAGGCCGCTCCTTCACACGCCATAGTAAGTACTATCCTTATCAGCAATGCAGGCCTGCATTGGACGCCTGCAGCGGTGATAAGGATAGTACTGACTATGGCGTTCCCGCTATTATGCATGCTAATTAGAGAAAGCTAGGGATTCTTTTGGCACTGCTGGACCTGGAAAACTGTACAAAACACTCAAGAATGGTGCCTGGAAGAAGGATTTGGGATCCAAAACGGCTTGCAAAGCGGACCGGTTCTCCGTTGGACCACCTACTTTTAATACTGGACTGAATGTTATTTAGAGGCTTTCAGCCACATAAGGGCAGTAGGAGCACTGAGTAACTTGTGAGGTTTTTACTTGGTGAGATGCACTGATAATATTCGTTTTGTATTTTGACAGTTATTATTCACAAGTTAAAACTGCATTTTACACGGAGAGTTTTTTCTTTTTGTTGTGGCTTAGTCTCTCCTCCGTGGTCCCGTTTACATTGTGATGACTCCTTTCAGAGAGGCCTGCTATTCGAAAACCCTGAGAGACAAGCAGATCTCCTGAAGGGTTGCTTGAATGCTCCCTGTTTCCTCTCTGCACTAATTTTTTACTCCCATTGATTTCCTGCCCAGCTTCCTGTTGGCTGACAAAGTGTCTGAGCGTCGCGACCACAGCAGAGTTTTATACCTCTGGGAATTTAAGTGCCAGCTTGGCACTTAAAAGGCACCTTGAATTCCATAATTTGGGGTGGGGAGTCATGGAAATAGTTTTTTATCTGCGCCTGTGCACAGCAGCTAGTAAAAGGTTAAGAAGCAGACAAGACAGTTCCTGGAGAGGATACAACAATGAGAGAAACACTGAAGTCCTCCTCGTGGGATCTGGCTTTGCTTGCAGGAGAGCTGGAGGATGGGGCCCTGAGAAGCCAGGCTGGGGGGTGCCTGGATGGGGGAAGAGTGGGGGGGGGGGCTGGGAGGAAAAGCTGCCCCAGGCTGGGCAACCCTGCAAGGGGGTCCCACTCTGCCCCACATGATAAGCAAAGCAGGGAAAGAGGAGTTCAGGCTGGCCTCTACTCCAAGGGGAAATGATCCAGATGTGCATCATTTGCAGAAAGGCAGGAGAGCCTTCCAACTTCCCCAGGCAGGCCCTTCCATCACACCTGTGCCCCACCCACTGAGGCCTCGCTGCCAGGGAAGGACCGTTTGCCAAGCGGGTCTGCCTGGCATAACCTAAGTTTTGCATCAACTAAGGTGACCAGAAGAAGAGAGATTCTCTTGAAACATGCAAAAGTATCAACCGAGGGTGTGTGTCGTCACATCTTCAGTTTTGACAATGGGTGCATCACATAGTTGAATTCAAGTATATCTGTGAACTGGCAGAAACACTTTAGGATCATCCAGGTTCTGCATATTTTACGCACATTGATTCAATTTTGATTTGAAGCGAAATAATATATTTTAGCTGTGAAGTGTTTAGCACCGTGTTGTGAATTTATAACATCACAAATTGTTTTATTTGTGATTGTTCAGTCTTATTTCCTGTTTGTTTGCAGAATTAGGACCAGGCAGCCCTCTTTGCGGCCCCCAAACCAGAATTGAGGAAAGCTGCCACTGGACATGGGCCTTCCTAGCTTTCTTAAAGATTTGACCATGCGAGAATTACTGAGGCCAATTACCTGCTTATGGAAGGGACTGTCGCTCCACTGTAAGGGTAAAGAGAGACCCCCCCCCCTCCAATGCAGCTTGTGCTTGTAAGTCTCAGTGCACCACTGGGAGGCTTGGTGGAAAAAAACAGAACAACCCTGTGAAGTAGGCCAGTCTATATTCCCACACCCACTTATGGAGAGGAATTTTTAAAATAAAAATCCGCCCTTGCCAATCCTGTTCACCACATCAGCTGAGACTTTCCCAGTCCACTTCCTGCCTTGGAGGAAAGGAGACGGTGCTTCGAACTGCAGTGGGGAGACCAGGAAGCCCCAGACACAAAGACTTCCCTGCGAAGGACGCAGGAGGTCAGCTCCTGTCGCCCTCTGGCCCTTTTGGTCGAGTAACGAAGCGGCCTGGTAACTCTTATAAATAGGAATAGCTTTGGGAGGGGGGGAGAGAAATGCAATAGGGGTGGGGGCTCAGCAATAGAGACTCTGATTCGCCTGCAGAAGAGCCCCAGTCCAGTCGCCAGTTTAAAAGGTCAGGTACATGCAAGATAGCGGCTGCCAGTCAGAAAGATGGGCACTCTTGAGAGATGAATGGTCCTTCAGCATAAGGCAGAGTGCCCCTTCCTGTTTCCATGCCCCAGAGGTCCATGGCTCAATGGTAGAGCATCTGTTGGTTCAATCTCTAGTTCAATCTCTGGCATCTCCAGATAAATGGACCAGGCAGTGGGTGATGTGAAAGACCTCGGCCTGAGACCCTGCAGAGCTGCTACCGGTCTGAGCAGACAACACTGACTGTGATGGACCCCAGAGCTGGGTGGCTGCCTGAGAGCACTGAGGACTAGCACCGTCTGGTGGCTGAAAGGAAAGCGAGGATGAGGAGAGTGGGGGCTGTGGCTCAGGGGCAGAGCATCCGCTTGCCATGCAGAATGTCTCCTGTCCAACCTCCAGTTCAAAGATCTAGGGAGTGAGTGATGTGAAGGACTCCTGAGGTCCTGCAGAGGCCCTGCCAGTCTGAGTGGACAATACTGGCCTGGATGGATGGGGGGGGGGGGGGTTGGATTTCGTGTAAGGCAGCTCCATAACTGGGTACCACAGGAAGTGAAGGGGACTTCTCAAGTTCCCAGAATGCCTGGGGAAACTGCTGCCAGGCTGCCTCTCTAGGATTCTGGACACAAATGTGCTGGGAAGCTCAAAGTGCTGATGACCGCCCCCCCACACACGTGGGTTTCAAGGATTAATCCTTCCCTTTAGATAGATCCAAATAGGCAGCCATGTTGGTCTGAAGTAGTAGGACAAAATAGGAGTCAATTGCACCTTTAAGACCAACCTAGTTTTAATCAGAAGGTAAGCTTTCGTGTGCATGTACACTTCTTCAGATGAGGAATGAGGTGCAGTGAGCAGAGCCACACATAGCTGGTGGGGTTTGGAATGCCAAGCGGTACAAAGTTAAAAACAAATAGCGCAGGGGTGGCCAATGGTAGCTCTCCAGATGTTTTTTGCCTTCAGCTCCCATCAGCATAGCTAATGGCTGGGGCTGATGGGAGTTGTAGGCAAATAACACCTGGAGAGCTACCCTTGGCCACCCCTGCAATAGCAGAATAGTAAAATTAACAAAATCAGAAAACCTTTTATCTGGGTTGCATTACCATGGGAAACCATCAAACAGTAACATGTCAGAATGTGAGAATGCCTGTTAATTATTCTATTGCTAATAAACCTGGATTTTAAAAAAGGACATTTCTTTCCTAGAAGGTTTTGTACCACTTGGATCTTATATTTGTACCATTTTAAATTCTAAACCACTGCCTACCAGATAATTTTACTATTCTGTCATTGGATCGTAAATCTGTACCACTTTGTATTCTGGGCCATTGCCTATCAGCTCTGCGTGGCTCTGCTCACTGTGTCGGATTCCTCCTCTGAGGAAGTGTGCTTAGAGCACACGAAAGATTACGTTCTGAATAAAACTAAGTTGGTCTTAAAGGTGCCACTTGACTCCTAATTCGTTCTAATCCCTCCCTTGTTTGTAATAGGAAAAGACCTCCCGGTCGTCTGCAACAAGCTTCAAAAGACAGGGAGGCTGCAAGGCTGAAATCTCCCCACAAAAGGGGCAGGATTATTTTGTTGTTGTTGTGCAATCCAAAACCACCCCGCCCCACCGGGAAGGCGTCCGGGAGAGCTGCAATCCCGGCAGAGCAGAGGCCGGACCCAGGGGGCGCTGGAGCCCCTTCCAAAGCACTGCTGCTCCGGAACTGAAGGAACGCTTGCATGCCCGGGAAGGGAAGACGCGCAAGCTCTGCTGCCGGGCGCGGGGTGCTGCGCCGGTGGGGCAGGAGGGGCCGAAGGGAAGAGCTGCAGCCGGGCCTCCTGCGACCCTCCCCCGGTTGCAAAAGCAGCAGCAGCAGCTCCGAGCGCCACGAAGGCCGGAGGAGGGGAAGGCGAGGCGGCCAGGTAGGGAAGGGGCCTTGCAGCACCCAAGGGAGACCGGGGGGGGGGGGAGAAAGGAGACGCGCCTGGAGCCCCCTGGATGCTGCTGCCTCCTCCGCCAAGAGGATCAAGAAGGGCCCTTTGCCATTCCCCAGACTCCATCCCCTCGCCTGTCTTCTGCTGCGGGGCTACCTTGCTGCACCCCCCCCCGCCCCCCTTTCCCGCACACCTGAACTGCCCGGGACCAGCTGAGAGCCAGTGGGGTGTGGTGCGGTGAATGCAGGGACTCTGATCTGGGGGAGCCGGTTCGATCCCCCCCTCCTCCACGGAAGCCTTTATGGGCCTGGGTCCTTCTGACACTTCAGGCTAGAGGGGTCACCCGTCAGTGCCCCCCACCCCGTGGTGTGTGGGCAGGGGAGGGCAGGGAAGATGAAGAGGGGGGCTATTCTGGGCCCTGCTTGAGTTGAACCCCAAACCAGAGTGGTTGTTGGCAGCTATTTATGACCCGTTCCCACTGACCAGCAAACGTATTTCAGAGATGCAAGGACCAAACAGGGACAACAAGCTTAGTTTACCTGGTCACCGTTTGTTTGGATTTTATTCCGAGGAGAATCATAGAGAAGCAAATTTATGAGAATTGGAGATGGATATGTAAATGTATTTTCTTAACTGTGGAATGTTGAGCGTAATTAATTGAGCCCCTGTGGTTATGTTATCATGATATCTGGTCCTGCAACTGCCCTGAGAGTTTCCTTCAAGTTGTGACAAGAGCCATGAGGAGCTGGTTTTCAGCCTTCCCCAAAGACATGTTTGCTGGAGATCTAACCAGGTGAACCCCGCATTTCAAAGGGGGACCCCCGTAGCATTTGAAAGAGGTGCTCTTGCCTAACCCTTCAGGTCTAATGAAGAGATACAGACGATGGTTACGGGGTCACCAGTCCCCCTGGTCCTTTTGGGGCTCCAGTTTCCCTTAAGAATCAGCCCCTTGGATAGACTGAACCCATGTGATGAGAGGCCAAGCTTGTAACGCCCTTTAGGAGCCAAACAGAGACCATTAACTTTCCCAGAGATCTCAGGAGGCATCTCTAAAATAGTTTGCTATGTCACACAACAAACTTGTTTTAAACCATGTTTACAAACCACAAGAAGCACTTTCGTTCTGATCTAACAGGTCGATTCTTATTCGCTTTCCTTCTGATAATGTTCCTGTCTCTGTGTCTCTTTACAGTCAAGTGACTAAAAGCATCTCTATTAAATCGGCAGTGACCTAAGAGAAGGGGAGGGAGATGGAAGAGCAGGACCCAGAAGGAGCTGCAGCTGGCAAGACAGCAAGCAAAGGCCCCCCTCCCACCCAAGCTGGGCGTGGTGGTGAAGGCTGGGAAAGCCCCATGCCAGAGACACCTTCTCAGGTCACGGAGATCTCAGAGGTGCATGGCCACCTCTTCCGGCAGTTCCAGTACCGTGAGGCTGATGGGCCCCGAGAGGTTTGCAGCCGGCTCCATCGACTCTGCAGCCACTGGCTGAAGCCAGAGAGGCACTCCAAGAAGCAGATGGTGGACCTGGTGATCCTGGAGAGGTTCCTAGCCCTCCTGCCCCAGGAAATGCAGCGCTGGGTCAGGGAATGTGGGCCGGAGACCAGTTCCCAGGCGGTGGCCTTGGCCGAAGGCTTCCTCCTGAGTCAGGCCGAGGAGAAGAGGCAGGCAGAGCAGGTGAGGGGGTTTCCTCCAGCTGTGTCCAATTCAAGCAATTATATCGGACCTTACTCTAAAGTTTCCCTGAGAGATATTTGCCCAGGTGTTAATCATTCGAATGGGAGATTTAACAGCCTCCTTCAGCAGCCTCCTTTGCTAGAGAATTTCTTATCTCTCTCCAGATGTCTCACTGGGTCTGCTGATGGAAGAGTTCAGAGTCTGGGAGTGGGGCAGGATCCGTTGCTTGGTCTCTTTTCCGTTCCATCTCTTCCCCTTCTCCCTCGCTGCTCTTTCAGATGTGGGGACCATCTATGAAGAGAGAAGCTCCATTCCCTGAGGCAGAACAAGGTTCCTTGGAGGAAGGGCAGAGGGCGCAGGCCCAGGAGGGTGCCCAAGATGCCCTCTCTTGGGGTGAGGACTCCTTTTGCTTGTTTACAATTGGGGAACCCTGTGGATGTGATGGGTGGAGAGTTCAGGTCAGGAAAAGAATTCCGTACTTCTTCACATAACAGACAGCACTGAATGTCCACTCACTGTGAATCTTCTCAAAGGGGGGATTAGACATATTCACTGAATATCCACTATCTGTGATTCTTCTGAAAGGGGATTAGACAGAATTATAGAGGGGAGTTTCTCCCATTAATTAGAATATTCATGTCTCACCTTCCTTCCATAGGAGGAACTCAGGGTGGCTCAAAAAAGGAAACTAAAGTTAGACAGATGTGGGCAGAGCTATTCATCCCGGTGAATACAGGAATCCTCTGCCTTCTGGGCCTGCACTGAACACTGAAAACCAGTTTGTAGGGAGCAAATAACCATGGGAAAATTCAGCTTCTGTGCCTGTTCTTACAGGGACACCTGGCAGGCCGCTGAAGGGAATAGGGTGCTGCAGGAGGGATGACCAGCTGTTTCCTCAAACCCCAGAGATTTGGGGGAGGGCCTTGGGGTGAAGCTTGGCTCTGATACTACCCTAGATTCTCCAGAAGCGCTCAAGTGAAGTCTGGATTTGGGCTGAATGTGAGGGTGACATGTCATGTGACGTCATTTCCACCCCCAGTCCAGACTCAAGAGCCCAGCTGGCAGGAAAACGGGATTCCTGGGCGTTTGGTCTGATCCAGCAGGGATGCTGTGACCTTTGGAACTCCAGAGTTCACAGGGCACATTTTCTGGTCTCACAGAAGTCTGAAATATGTTGGCAGCATTTATCAACCCCTGAGGCTCCCAGATACTTCTCTTCTGCCTCTCCCACAGTTTAGCAAAAGGTTGTGTTGAGTGTGCACAGCACAAGGTTTCCAACTCCTAGGAAGGGAGCGTGTGAAGCAAGGAACAAACAAGCAAGCGGAAGAGGAGTCACAACAAACAGCCTTCCTCCTTTCTCTTACTAACAGGCAGTGGAGAGATGCTGTTGAGACATGCTGTAGGTGTGGAAACAGCCGCTTTACCTCCAGTCCAGGTAGGGGAAATGAGCAGGGGACAGTCTGGGTTTCCTCTTACTTTCTCGCGGGGGCTTTTGCTCCTGCAGTTTCTACAATGCTCCAGGTGAGTGAGGTTCTGACCACCACTCCCTTTACCCATATCAACCCATACATCCTGTTCCATCCCAGACTGCTTCCTTCCAGGGTACAGTCTCTGCCTGGCATCATCTCTGATGATGGAATCTGCTTTTTCTTCCAGTGCCCCTTTTCCTTTGAGGAGGTTTCTGTCTGTTTCAACCCAGCAGAATGGGACCTGCTGGATCCGGGCCAGAAAACCCTCTACAGGGAAGTCATGCAGGAGAACTATCGGAGCGTCATCTCTCTGGGTAAGGAGGATCTTCCACAAGTGCCAAAGGTGTGAATTGTTCTGCATGGGATGATGCATGAGTCAAACTATTGCACAGCAATGCATCATTTTGAGGCCTCTTCAAATACTTGTCTGGGGGCAACTGAGGCCAGTGTTGTGGCCATCACCCCTAACCAGAGATGGTGTCCTGGCCAGAGGCAAGGGTGGGGATGAGAGCCAGCAAGCCAGACATGTTCAGGTGCTCACACAGATTCCAGAGTTCAGTCTCAGAAGTCCACAGACCAAAAGTGCACAAGCCAAAGGGTCGTTACCAGAACGGGTAAACCAGAGAGTGTAGCCTGGAGGTCCAAGGGTCCTGCACAAGCCAGAGAGTCACAAAGCTGAAGTCAAAATCCAAGGTCACACAAAGAAAGGGTTAGGCGTTGTGGTCACAAAGTCTAAGAGGATGACTTGTTGCTTCCACAACATGCAGGCTCCCACCAATTCCACCGTTGAACAACTCTTGCTGTTAAAAAGTTTCCCCTAATATCCAGCATGTACGTTCCCTCCCTTAATTTAAACCTATTATTACAAGTCCTCTCCTCTGCTGCCAACAGAGACAGCTCCACACTTTCTCTGAGTGACAGTCCTTGAAATACTTAAAGAGAGCAATCACGTCCCCCCTCAACCTCCTCTTCTCCAGACTAAAGATTCCTACGTCCCTCAGGCTCTCTTAATCACGTGACCCTCCCCCACTGCATCAGGTTTGGGTGGTGGCTTTGGATCAGCTGGTGGTGGTGAGTCTTGGTCAGCCTGCAGCTCATCAGACTCTTTCCTGGCTTCTGCTGACTCAGAGGAGTTCTGGAGTGACCTTAGGTTGGAACCAGTTCACCAAGCCGCTGTGGATCAGGAAGCGGGATCTTCAGAGACTCTCACAGAGCAGGTAGTCTTGAAGCAGGGCAGATAGGAGTCCTTGGAAGCTGTGGAACCTTCCAGGCAGGAAGATGTCAGTTGGGTAGTGCAGAAAAACCAACTGAGGGGACTGAGAACCCCAACCAAACCTTGACTGAGTGTCCTGGAAACAGTGGGACTAGGGGTGGCTTGGAGGAACAGATGGCAGAAAGTATGGGGGAGCCAGAAACGTTCCTGTCAGAGGTTCAAAGTGACCCTAGTCTGGAACCACTGTGTAACGTGGCAAGGGACCAGGAAGTGGAGTTCTCAGAAGCTGACACGGGAAAGGGTGATGGTTTGCCTGCCCCTTCATACCGGTGAACTGAAAGCTGAATGGGAGGGACCCCATGTGACTGTGGATAATCTGGTCGATGCTACTTATGTGGCGGCTGTGGAGAGGGCTGGAAAGAGAACGGAAGTGGCGCATGTGAACATGCCACAGCCAGTCCTGGAGAGGCCCATGGTGCTGCATATAAGTAGTAAGGAAGGAGACAATGAGAAGCTGAACAAATACCAGTTTGGAGCACCAGAGGTGGTTTTCTGGGAGGACAGAGTGGACAGAGGGAACATTCCACCAATGAGGGATAAAGAAGAAGATATTGGATTTATATCCTGCCCTCTACTCCGAAGAGTCTCAGAGCGGCTCACAATCTCCTTTACCTTCCTCCCCCACAACAGACACCCTGTAAGGTAGGTGGGGCTGGAGAGGGCTCTCACAGCAGCTGCCCTTTCAAGGACAACCTCTGCCAGAGCTATGGTTGACCCAAGGCCATGCTGGCAGGTGCAAGTGGAGGAGTGGGGAATCAAACCCGGTTCTTCCAGATAAGAGTATCTGCACGTAACCACTACACCAAACTGGTTCTCAAAGATGGGAGGTACAAGTGAGGAGGCAGAGTGAGCCAGTTTGGTGTAGAGAGCCAGTTTGGTGTAGTGGTAAAGTGCGTGAACTCTTAATCTGGCTCACAATCTCCTTTATCTTCCTCCCCCACAACAGACACCCTGTGAGGTGGGTGGGGCTGGAGAGGGCTCTCACATCAGCTGCCCTTTCAAGGACAACCTCTGCCAGAGCTATGGCTGACCCAAGGCCATGCCAGCAGGTGCAAGTGGAGGAGTGGGGAATCTAACCCGGTTCTCCCAGATAAGAGTCCACACCCTTAACCAAACTGGCTCTCCAAGAAGCAAATGTGGGAACTGGCCAGTTTCCAACCTCATGTGGGGCCAGGAATTTCCTCTGGACCACTCATCCCAGCAACAGCTGCAACTGAGGGAGAGCACCAAACTCCAGAGGTGGTCCTTGGAGATGGAGGAGTACATCCTAAAGACTGGACATTCCTTCCGAATGCAGCAATGCGGCTTTTTGTCCAGAAAGGACGTGGACACAGGGTGTCGGACTTTGTAATATGTTGGGAAAATTCCTAATCTTGGTATATGTGCTGTTTTGGTTAATGGGCTTCTCCCTGGTTATTTTGGGTTCTGCTACGGAGTCACTTCTGTAGGAGGAAACCCCTCTGGCTCAGAATCTAAGGAGGGGGAAGTGTGGAGAAACGCCATTTTAGGCCTGTGCTTGTCTGGGAGTTGGCTAGAGGAGTCTTAAACTCTAGACAGGCTTTGGGCCTAGTCTCTTCCTCCTCCCCCCTTCCCCTCCTGTCTGGGAACAGCAATTCTGAGAGTTAGGAAGTCTTTCAGGCTGGTCTTCCAGAAGGCTGCAGGAAGGAAAACCAGTTCCTGAGCAGAAACTGGGTTTTATATTAGAGGTTTTTGGAGGGAAACGGGCAGTTAAAAGTTGTCAGGGGAAGCTGACAGTCAAGAGTTTGATTTGAGTCTTGGAGACTGATGAGTGGGTTCTGGATGGCATGGTCAGGGGCAGTGGCATAGTAGGGAGAGAAGGAGCGTTTTTCCTTAGTTTGATTTAGTTCTTTTGTTCACAACTTTATAATTCTGTATATAGTTATAAATTTTAAATAAATGCTTTGTCTGTTTAATAAGGTAGTCCCTCTGTGCCACATAGGTTCCCCAACCACCATAGACCACACTACTGCAAGAGGAGAGTCCAGGAAAGGGGGAAGGCATGCAGTTGGCAAGGGTGCCAATCCACCAGGGGTCTCCCAAAGAAGGACTGTGGTCTCTGTGTTAATCAGGTGCTGGGTTGGCAGAGGACCTTGAGGCCACAGAACTGGCAAAGGGGATTGGGAGTCCTGTTCCTCTCGGTCAGGAACCCCTAAACTGAACAGGTGGTGGCAGTGTGCCCTAGTGGATGGGAAGAAGACAAGCTCCCTTCAGGAGTTGGCAACTCAAAAGGAAGTTGACGGGACTGGGTCTGAAGGCAGAATTGGGCCAGTTCTGCCACAAAAGCTTCTAGTGAAACGGGATATAAAGCACTACCTCATCACTGTGTTCAAGACTGCTGTGTGCAGGATTTATCTGCTGTACTAGACTACTTGGGATTTGGAACACTACGTGGTTTCCTCAGGAGCTGCTGGACCGTGGATTCCTGTAAAGTTGAAGGACTATTGGTTGAAATTTAAGACTTTTATTTCTGTCCTTCCTCTGCATTCAACATGGGTGTTCTGTACATCAGGGTGTGTTAATATAGGATATTTTGTATGAGAGTGTTTCTGATTATAGAATTTGTTTGTTTATATTTTGTTGTTTCTTTATTTGAGGCTGGTTGTCACAGAACCTTAGGGTTTTCTCTTGTCACACTCTCAATTGCACAGCAGAGCTGCTGAGCCAAGCCTCTCTTCCTTCTATTGGCTGAGGCTCCTCCCCCTCCTGGCTCCTGGGGAAGGAAGGAAAGAGCCAGAGCTTCCTTTGTTCAGTTCCCTGGATCCCATGGGAGAGATACAAAGAAAACACCTTTAAGACCAATGAGTGCTAACGTTTTAAGTGTGTTTTATTTCAATTTTTTTTAAAAAAATCTTTAATTGTGTTTGTCGGTGTCCTTTATAACATTTATATCTCTGCTACCTAATCTTAAATAGGTACACATGGCTCGGCCCAACAAGGTCTCATATATGTCAGATCCGGCCCGCATAACAAATGAATTTGACACACCTGGCCTAAATTATTCTACAAAAAAATCACAACGAAGCAAGAAAATATCAAAGCACACCAGCATGGCACAAGCAATAAAGTTTGCCTGGCTTCCCTCTCGTATATACTAGTATTATACTTTCTACCGCTCCAGAGTCAGGCGGTCCAAATTACCCAATCAAGGGTCCTCCCTGGTGGAACTTTCCAGAGGTTGTCAGCACCCTCCCCATCCCCCTTCCCTCTTGGTTACACAAGGGGATACAGGTTCTCAATTACCATAATAATTGCAGTCCTGACTCCACATTGAAAAAGATAAGGATGTGAGCTGCAGGGAGAGTCAAGTCATGAACCAGGCCGCTTAATTATCACATTAACCCTTGAGGGGAACTAGGGTGCCTTGCCTCACAGATGTGTCCCCCTTGGATTTGTTGGGATTGTGGGCTATGATCTCGACTATGGTTTATCCTTCCAGAAGAATTTGTACTTTTGAATTTCCTTCCTTCCCCATATAAGAATGATTTCTCTCTCTCCCCCTCCTCCCCCAAAAGAAGACAGAAGTATAAGAGAGGCTTTACTGGAGAAAGACAACATCCTCACATCCAGAGAAAGGCTGGAGAATTTCTCAAGGGGATCCCAAGAACACATTTCCTTTCCGAGTGAGTTGGCTGAGAGTGAGTATCCTGCACATTATGTCCAGGGAACAGTCAAGGAACAGCCATGCAGCTTTTTTGCTTCACTTCCGAGCAATGTTTCGTTTGGTGCAGTCATGCAGCCCGTTGGGTAAGGAGGGAGTGAGGTCTTCTGGGGACTGGGATTTGGAGAATTAGGAACTCCTTCTGAGCAAGAACTCTGTAATAAGCTTTTCGTCCTCCAGCGTGCTATTTCAGGTTGTGCAAATAGGTTTCTCTGTTTTATTTAGCATTACAACGCCGCTGGTTGGGGAGAATCCAGTGCTGTGTTCACAGGGCCCCTCCCTTCTAACTAGACAAATTTTCTTTCCTGTGCTGCCGTGCGGAACAGCAGCGTGTTCATTGTTGCAGTGAGTCTTTTGGGGAAAGCCCTTCAGTTGGCTCTGGGGGTTCCTAGTCCTTTCTGATAAAACCCCAGGCTTCTGCCTTGTTCCCTGGTGGTGGGGGAAATTTCCTGTATTACAGCAAGGGGCACTGCTGGCTGAGTCTCCACATCTCCTGGGATAGCCAGCCAACCAGCCAGCCAGCAAGACCCTAGGATCTGGTTTGACCTGTAAGTTTGCCTAAGGGCACTAGAAGAGAGCTAGTTTGTACTGTCTGCTTTGTTATTTTTAAGTCACTTATTCTTTTCAGTTGCCAAGCACCATCTTCAATTAAATCTTTCTATGTTGTTGGAACCTTGCGTGGCTTCTGGCTTGATGAGCTGGGAGTGTATGTGTGTGTGTGTGTGTGGGGGGGTAATTGGCATTGCAAGCATAGCTGTGGCTCTTGAGGGGATGAGATATCCTTAAATACTAGACACTCTGGGGAAAGGGGGGAGGTGGTAAGATCAGGGAAGCTAGAGGTGGATGAAGAGCCGTCAGTCCTTTCCACCTGCAGTCACAGAGATGTCTTTGGACCTTACCTGCCTTCCCAGGCATTAAAGGGGTCTCTCTCTTTATTCCAGCAGAGGATGATCAGAGAAACGAGGAGGATGAGGAACTTGTCCAGCAGTTGCCAGATCGAGTTCAAGATTTGAAAGAAAACAATAGAAACCGAGGCAGACCTAAGAGAAAGGAAGGCAGCCGTATGGATGAGAAGAGAGAAGGAAAAAGGTTTAATGTACATTTTCCAAAGCAGAGAATAATTAAAGCATGTACATCCAGACAGCATAGCAAGTACTTCAAAAAGAGATCACAGCTCTTTGTGCGTCAAAAAGTACACAGAGGCAAGGAACCTTTTGAATGTTCAGTGTGTGGGAAGAGATTCAATCACAATAGCACTCTTCAATGTCATCAAAGAACCCACACAGGGGAGAAACCTTTTGAATGCTCCGAGTGTGGAAAGAGATTCAGTCAGAATAGCCATCTTCAATTGCATCAGAGAACCCACACAGGGGAGAAACCTTTTGCATGCTCAGAGTGTGGAAGGAGATTTAGTCACAGCGGCACTCTTCAACGGCATCAGAAAACCCACACAGGGGAGAAATCTTTTGAATGTTCGGACTGTGGAAGGAAATTCAGTCAGATTGCTTATCTTCAGCTGCATAAAAGAACCCACACAGGGGAGAAACCTTTTGAATGCTCAGAGTGTGGAAAGAGATTCAGTCAGAGTAGCCATCTTCAGCTGCATCAAAGAACCCACACAGGGGAGAAACCTTTTGCATGCTCAGAATGTGGAAAGAGATTCAGTCACAGTGGCACTCTTCAACTGCATCAAAGAACCCACACAGGGGAGAAACCTTTTGAATGCTCAGAGTGTGGAAAGAGATTCAGTTACAGTGGCCATTTTCGAAAGCATCAGAGAACTCACACAGGAGAGAAACCTTTTGAATGTTCAGAATGTGGAAAGAGATTCATTGATAGTGGCACTCTAAATCTGCATCACAGAACCCACACAGGGGAGAAACCTTTTGAATGCTCAGAGTGTGGAAAGAGATTCAGTCAGAATGGCACTCTAAAACTGCATCAGAGAACCCACACAGGGGAGAAACCTTTTGAATGCTCAGAGTGTGGAAAGAGATTCAGTTACAGTGGCCATTTTCGAAAGCATCAGAGAACGCACACAGGGGAGAAACCTTTTGAATGTTCAGAATTTGGAAAGAGATTCAATCAAAGTGGCCATCTTCAACTGCATCAGAGAGCCCACACAGGGGAGAAGCCTTTTGAATGCTCAGAGTGTGGAAAGAGATTCAGTAACAACAGCACTCTTCAGCTGCATCAGAGAACCCACACAGGAGAGAAACCTTTTGAATGCTCAGAGTGTGGAAAGAGATTCAGTCAGAGTGGCACTCTTCACCAGCACCGGAGAACCCACACAGGGGAGAAACCTTTTGCATGCTCAGAGTGTGGAAAGAAATTCAGTCGAAGTGTGTCTCTTCATCTGCATCAGAGAATCCACACAGGGGAGAAACCTTTTGCATGCTCAGAGTGTGGAAAGAGATTCAGTCGAAGTGCATCTCTTCAACTGCATCAAAGAACCCACACAGGGGAGAAACCTTTTGAATGCTCTGAGTGTGGCAAGAGATTCAGTCAGAGTGGCACTCTTCACCAGCACTGGAGAACCCACGCAGGGGAGAAACCTTTTGCATGCTCAGAGTGTGGAAAGAGATTCAGTCGAAGTGCGTCTCTTCATCTACATCAGAGAACCCACACAGAAGGAAAACTTCTTTGAATGCTCAGAATGTGGAAAGAGTTTCAGTTGGCATAGATATCTTCAACAAATCAGGCCCCGAAAGAGCTCCTATTAGGCCTCCAAGCAACTGGCTGTCATCTGCTTTCTTCTCCCTCTCTCTCTTGCTTCCTTCTGTATCACAGCTTGCTTTTCAAGGCTTGCTCAACTGCACAGGAACTACAGAGTAAAACCTCTTTTCTCCATTGGCTGAGGCTCCTCCCTTGGGGAGGAAGAGGGGAGAGTTAGGGCTGTCTTTGCCAGGCTGGCTCAATCACACAGCAGAGCTACAGAGCCAAGTCTCTCTGCCTTCTATTGGCTGGGGTCCTCCCCCTCCTGGTCCCCTGGGGAAGGAAGGAAAGAGCCAGAGCTTCCTTTGCCCAGTTCTCTGGATCCCATGGGAGAAATACAGAGAAAGCACCTTTAAGACCAATAAGTGCTAATGTTTTAAGCATGTTTTATGGGGGGTGTGGCGTCACGAGCCAAGGAAATGGATGCTTGAAAACGAAGCTCCGAGGCTACCCCCTGTAAATCTAGTCACCAAAGCGCCCGGCTTTATTTTTTCTTTAATTAGTATGGGAAGAGTTGACAGACAAAAATCCAGATCAAAAAGAAATCCAAAAGGCTCCATCAAGGATTATTTCCCAAAAGGGCCCAGGTCTACAGCCTTGAGAGCGTCATCTATTTCTGCAGGCAAAATGGCGTCGGGAGGCGGGAAAAACACACCGCACAACCTAGCGTCTTTCAGATCCAAGGCAATGGAAGCTTTTAAGAATTTAGAACAGAATATGACTGATAAAATTTCTGCTATGATCCAGCCACTCTGCCCAAATTGTGGAACTTAAAACATCCTTAGAAAAAGTGACAGAGACAGCCGATTCTGCTTTGAGCATGGCTAGTATGTCTCAAGATGACGCACAGTACTTTTATAAATGGGACAAATGGGCTACAGATAAAATTATCGTGCTTGAAAACCAATTAAAATGGGGAATGTTGAAATTCATAGTCTCCCTGAGAACTCAGCCTCTCCTACTGATTTAAAGGCTCTTATTTCTATGTGGTTAGCAAAAACAATGGGTTTTTCAGAGTCTGAACTCAGCGCCTTAGAAGCAGCTTACAGAATCAGTCCCATGCATAGGCAGAAAGCAATGGTGCCCAGAGACATTCTAGTCTGCTTTTCGTCGAGCCCCATTAAGGATAAACTTTTGCATAAAGCCCGTGCTTCAAACCCACTTACATAAATTAGGAGATCACACTGTGCAAGTCCTACAAGAATTGTCATCGGAAAGTCAGAAGCCGTTGAAACCAATTATCAAAATTCTAAACAAGGAAAACTTTAGATATCACTAGTTTGCTTCATATAAATTGCAAGTCTCAACTCAAGAGCAATCTTTTTTGGCTGGTGATCTTGACTCCGGAATAAGCATTGCTACGAGATTTTAATCTCCCCATTCCTACCGGTCTTTTGGAAGCAGCTTCTCAAGATCATCCATTATCTTCAGACACTAGATGGCGTTGTGTATCTGTGAACCACACTAATCATCCTGGAGCTCCTAGATGTTAAGACGCTGGAGCTGTTTCTATGCTGAAAATCGGTTGTTTATTTTCCTAATGAAGGCAGAAACGTGACTTTACAAGACTTGCTTAAGTTTAATTTTGACTTTTATGTTCTTCTTTTACATGTATACCTCTAGATTTTTAAGCCTTTATTACTATTACTACTATAATTTCTTTATACAGTTTTCCAGTGGACACTTGTGGTTGTAGATTCATCCTAAGCAATGCCAAAGGTTTGGGCATTATCAGCTTGGTGTCGTCTGTCCTGTGTTTCTTTTGAGGTATGTCTGTGGAAGTATGTTGTGTCTACAAAATGATATGCATTGCATTATGGGGAACAGTTCTAGTAACTCAGTTCTAGTAATTCTGAAATTCCTTTTTCTTTGTTTAATTTGCTGGATGAAATTTTTTGTGGAAGAATGTGACTGCAATGTCTGAAAGGTGATGGGTTCAGGAAAGTGTGGTTTTGAGTGTTCTTTATAAATACGATGTTTGCTATTGCTTGGATTTGAGTGGTTGTAGTTTTGAATGGGAGATATGTATTGTGCAGTCTGGTAGACTTACAATGTTGCATAATCTTGTTGTGTTTTAATGAAATTTTAGACCTTTGATCCAAATATTAATTACTGATGTTTGGACGTGTATGTTTGGGAATGATTGTGTTCCGTTTTATAATGAATTCTTGGAGTTCCATCTTTATGTGTTTTAAACAATTTATTGGTAGCATATGGTTACAAAGCTTATCTATTTCTTAATTTTTTCTTTTTTCACATTAACCCATATGACATTTCCATCCCCCCTCCCTCCAATGTTGACTTCCCCGAGGTTATAAGTTCAAATCCATACTAAAGGCACTTCTGACTGCTCAAAGTTCCGTATATATATTCTTACAACTAAAAAAATGTCCAATATTTCTTTACTTTCCAAGTTTTCTCCATATATCCTTTAAATTTTCTCCACTCCCTTTTGAATATCTCTAAATCATAGTCTCTTAGTGTTCTGGTTAATTTGTCCATTTCACACCACGATAAAACTTTCATGGTCCATTCCCATTTCTCTGGTATTTTTTCTTGCTTCCAAAGCTGCGCGTACAAGGTCCTAGCAGCTGATAACAGGTACCAAATTAAAGTCCTGTCTTCTTTTGGGTATTTTTCTAATTGTAATCCAAGTAAAAACGTCTCTGCAATTTTCTTAAAATCATAGCCCAAAATTTTGGTGATTTCTTGTTGTATCATCTTCCAGAATTCTTTCGCTCTTTCACATGTCCACCACATATGGAAGAAAGAACCTTCATGTTTTTTACATTTCCAACATCTATCCGACATTTTCTTACTTATCTTAGCCAATTTTTTCGGAGTCATATACCACCTATACATCATTTTAAAACAGTTCTCCTTAATGCTTTGACAAGTTGATATCTTCATTGAGTTCTTCCAGAGGTGCTCCCATGTTTCCATTTGTATTTCTCTATTCACATTAATTGCCCATTTGACCATTTGAGACTTTACTACTTCTTCTTCTGTAGACCATTTCAATAATAACTTATATACTTTTGATATCAATTTTTCATTGTCACCTAACAGGACTCTTTCCAGTTCTGTTTGTTCTCGTCTAATCCCCTCTGATTTTATGTCATTTTCCATCAAACTTTTAATTTGTTGCATTTGAAACCAGTCATAATTGTTATTTAGCTCTTCTGAGGTTTTTAATTCAATTTTGTCTCCTTGAATCTTAAGCAGTTGGTTATATGACATTTCTCTTTTTTCTTCAGAATCAGCTGTTATTTTTATTACTTCTGCTGGCACTATCCATAATGGTTTTCTCTCGTCCCCGTATTTCTTGTATTTTATCCAAGTATTTAGTAATATATTTCTGACATAGTGGTGAGAGAAAAAAACCATCCATTTTATTCTTCCCATAGTACATGTATGCATGCCAGCCGAATCTATTTCCGTGAGCTTCTAACCACAAAGGTTTTTTGTCTAACAGCATTATCCAATCTTTTATCCATGTCAAACAAACTGCATCGTGGTATAGTCTTAGATCGGGAAGTTGAAAACCTCCTCTCTCTTTGGCATCCGTTAAGATCTTCATCTTTATCCTTGGTTTCTTTCCGGCCCAAATGAAATCAGAGATTTTCCTTTGCCATTTGTTGAATTGTTTTGCTTCTTTTACAATCGGGATGGTTTGAAACAAATACATTATCCTTGGCAAAATATTCATTTTGATTGCAGCTATCCTGCCCAGTAAGGACAAGTTGAGTTTATTCCATTTCATCAAATCTTTGTCCATCTTACACCACAGTTTTTCATAATTGTTTTTGTATAAATCAATGTTCTTCATTGTTATCTCTATTCCAAGGTACCTAACTTTGGTTGTGACTTCACAACCTGTCACCTTTTGTAGTTCGTTTGTTTTATTTGGTTGCATGTTTTTACAGAGGAATTTCGATTTCTCCTTATTTATGTATAATCCTGCTAGTTCTCCGTACTCTTTTATCTTAGCTAACAGCAGTGGTGACACTTGAACCGGATTCTCCATTATGAACACTATATCATCTGCAAAAGCTTTATATTTATAAGAGAATCTTCTAATTTTTAGACCTTCTATTTTTTCATCTTTTTGAATTTGTTGTAACAAAATTTCAAGAGTCATTATAAACAACAATGGTGATAGCGGGCATCCTTGCCTTGTTCCTTTACTCACTTTCAATTCTTTGGTAAGGTCTGCATTTATACACAATTTTGCATGCTGATCTGTATATATTGCTCTTGTCATTTTTATAAATTGTTCCCCTAAATTAATTTTTTCCATTACCGCAAACATAAAGTCCCAATTTAAGTTGTCGAAGGCTTTCTCTGCGTCAACAAAAAATAAGGCCACTTCTTTTTCCGGGTGCTTTTCATAGTATTCCACAACATTAATAACAGCTCTTACATTGTCCCTTATTTGTCTTTTAGGAAGAAATCCCGCTTGGTCTTTGTTTATAAAGTTGGTCAGGTATTGTTTCAGTCGCTCTGCTAAAATTCTTGTATAGATCTTATAGTCATTATTCAACAATGAGATTGGTCTATAATTTTTTACGTTTGTGCTATCTTTATCTTCCTTAGGAATCAGAGAGACTACAGCTTCCCTCCAGGTCTTTGGGATTTTCCCTTCTTCTCTTATCGTGTTTAACAACTTCAACAGTTTGGGTGTTAATTCATCCTTAAGAGATTTGTAAAATTTTGACGTGAATCCATCTGGCCCTGGAGCTTTACCCTCTTGCATTGCTTTTATTGCTGCTTCTATTTCAATTTTCTCTATTGGGTCATTTAATATCTTTTTCATATGTTCCGTCAAAGGTGCCACCTGAATGTTTCGTAGATACTCTTCCACTTTTTCTTTACTTACATTCACACCCTTGAATAAATTTGCATAGTATTTAAAGAATTCTCTTTTAATTCCTTCTTGATCCACTACTGTTTTCCCATTTGCCATGATTTTATTTATAGTCTTATTTTCTTTCCTTTTTTTTAATTGCCAGGCCAGGTATTTACCAGGTTTGTTTGCACTTTCAAACGATTTCTGTTTCAAATTTTTTAAATTCCATTCTAGTTCTTTATTCAGCAAATGTTTAACTTGGGATTGTAATATCGTAATTTCTTTTATTAATTTTTTCTTCCCTGGTCTTTTTTTTAAGTCCTTTTCTTTTTTATCTATTTCATTTTGCAGTGCTGACAGCCTTTCTTCTCTTGCTCTTTTGTCTTTATTATTCAATGTAATTAATATACCCCTCATTACTGCTTTATAAGTGTCCCATACTGTTGGATATTCCATATCATCCGTTTCATTTATTTGGAAGAATGCTGCAGTCTCCTTTTCTAAGAATGATACAGTGTCTTTATTTTGTAGTAAATCCTCATTAATTCTCCATCTTCTTGATTTTCTTTGCAATTTTGTTGACCAGCATATTGGATTATGGTCCGCCCAAACCTTTGGAAGAATCTCAATTTTTTTTGTTATGAGGCCCAAGCCTTGGGAACCCCACAACATGTCAATTCTGGAAAAAGAATTATGCCTTGCTGAGAAAAATGTATAGTCTCTTACCTCAGGGTTGAACTTTCTCCAAATGTCTTCTAGATTTTCCTGTTTAATCAACTCAAAGAAAGAATTGGGCAGCTTCCCTTCTTTATCATTCTTCTTTGGACTTGATCTGTCAAGGTTGTTTTGTATTGTCCCATTAAAATCGCCCATCATCAATACCTGGTCATAAGTCTCTTCGTCCATTTGTCTATTTATGTCTTTAAAGAATTTGTCTTTCGCTCCATTGGGTGCATAGAGTCCTAGTAGTAACGTTTTTTTCGCCTCTATCGTCACCTCAACAGCAATATATCTTCCTTCTTTGTCTTTAAAGATTAATTTTGGGTCAAGTTGTTCTTTAATGTAAAAAACCACCCCTCTTTTCTTTTGCTCTGCTAGTGAAAAAAATTCCAACCCCAAATTTCTATTCCACAAAAATTTACTGTCCTTGCGTTGTATATGAACTTCCTGTAAACAAATTATATTACATTTTTGCTTTTTAATCCAATGAAATGTTCTCCTTCTTTTCTGTGGTGAATTTAGTCCATTTATATTCCAAGATAGTAATTTGTACTCCATTATGATGTTGGTTCTTTATTTTCTTCAAAAAAGCTATGCATCTCTTGTTCGCTTCTTATTGTAATCCTTTTGCCATTTTGTTCAAATCCAAGACCCTCTGGTATTATCCATCTATATCTTGTGCCCTCTGCACGCAACTGATCGGTTAGCTTCTTGTACTTTTTCCTATCGCTGATCACTTCTCTTGGTAGCTCTTTCATTATTTTAACTCTGCTCCCTTCTATTGCCCAGGCTTTTTGGTACCCTTTCCTCAAAATTTTCTCTGCCACCTCTTTTGATCTTAATCTTATGACGATGTCTCTTGGCAGACCTTTATTTTTTGCATAAACTGAGTTGACTCTGTAGGCACCCTCCAACATACTCTTAAATCTGTCAGGGTCTTCTTCTATGTACTCAGTGATGATATCCACCATATAGCCTTTTAAGTCTGTATCTTCTTTTTCAGGTACCCCTCTTAGACGCACTTGTGACTCCAGCAACTTACAGTCGTGTATTATGACCTTTTCTTGAATTTTTAGCAAGGCAGAGGCCTGTGTATCCACTTTCATCTCTACCTCTTTCACTTTATTTTGAGTCTCTTCCTTAAAATTCTCTATCTCCTTCTTAAGGTCTCCAACTTCTTTTTTAATATCTTTTTTTATTGCCAAATGCAATTTGTCCATAGCTTTTAACATTTTTGCCTCCAGAGCGTCAAATTGAGACTGCATCTTGTCAAATGATTGGGCTCTTGCACGTGTTGTTCTTTCTACTGACATATAAAAAATCACCAAACCTTAAAAAAATCCCCACATAAAATTTAGCATCCAATCCAATAGCTTAGAGCCAGTTCTTTCAGATGAGACTAGTTTCGTTTTTCTCCCTTCTTCCTGAGCAAAGATATTGAATTTTAACAATTTTGACAGTTTTTCTCCCTTTTAAAATGGCAATCGTTATTTCTCTATGGTACAGTTCCAGCCTAGAGAGGTCTCTCTTCGTCTTTCTTGATCTGAGTCTTGGACTCAATTCCTTCCTAGTTCAAAG
This sequence comes from Heteronotia binoei, assembly GCF_032191835.1. Lineage (NCBI taxonomy): Eukaryota > Metazoa > Chordata > Lepidosauria > Squamata > Gekkonidae > Heteronotia > Heteronotia binoei. The sequence continues at coordinate 105,988 of NW_026800091.1, forward strand.
GTCGGATGTCACAGCTCTTGTTGTCCTTATAGGCTCTGATTTATTGTCCAGCCCCTTTTAGTTTCACTTCCTGTCACAGCTTAGACTGATCTCGTGTCTAGTCTCGCAGTTTTTTGAGCTGCATGAAGAAACCGCAACCACAAAAATTCACAACAATATGTCTTTTCTCCAAAATATCTTTGAAGGCAATTGTTTTTACGGCGTTCAGTTTTCACAAGCTGAATTCTTTTCCTGCTATGCCCCCACTCAGCTCAGTTCATTCTAGGTTCTGCAGTTTATGGGCATATATACACGGCAACTCTCTTTTCTTTCTTCTGCGTCACCAGCCTCCCATTGCCAACTTTCACTCTTATCTTGAAGGGTTTTTTTTTTTTTGCTGTTGTTCACATCCAAAGCCACAGAGCTCAGCTTAACAAGGTAAAAGTTTTTTTTTTCCATTCAATTATGCTTTGCCTTCGTCTGTTATTAATCCACTCAGTGTTTAAACTATATTCAAAGTCTCTCAGAGTGAAGATAAGAATGATGAGTCTACCTTTTAGATGTTCTCAACTCCCCCGGCTGCTATTTTCTTGCAATTAAAATCAGTCCTTCTAGAGTGCTTGGATTCCGACAGCCTTAAGTGACCGAAGTCACTTTAGAGTCACTGCAGACGATGGTTGACATTCCATTGCCGGACATCAAGAAATGAAGGAGTCAGCTCCCTGACTGCTCCAGTTCGATATCAACAGCATTAAAGGAAGATAAGTCGTCTTGGGTTAACCCTTGCCTAGGGTTAATGAGCATAGACCTTATCAGGGGTCTTTAATACCCTGAACAGTGACAATAAAATCCCCCTCTGTTAGGGAGCTGCAGACTGTCTTCCAGCCAAACAGGAAGTCCGTCGGAGTTCCATCTTTATTAAAAAAATTGTTTAGCTATATATCTATGAGATTGTTTGGATGCAAGTATGAAAGTGGAGAGTGTATGGGTATGTATATGATTGCTGTTGTTTTAATGTAATAGGTGTCTGTTTGTTGGTTTTCCCTCTTTCCTTTGTTCTTCTATTCTTTATCAATTTTGGGCCGTTTTTGGGATGAGGTTTAGGCCTCCTCCTAATAACTGGCTAATTTTGGTGATGAGAGTGGGAAAAGGCGGAATTCGACATATGGTGGCAGTATGAGTATACCTATAATCAGTAATTACAACTCAGTGGGAAAAGGGGGTGGATTCTAATCCGATAGGCTTTTGATTTCTCTCGTTCACTGATCTAATGTTGTATTATTCATGTTCCGCTAGAAAGTTATAATGAAAAGTTTTATATGTTTGGCATTGTTTTATTTCACTTGCAAAGTTCTAAAATGCTGGGTTGAAATTGCTTGCTGCAATCATATTAGGGGAGGGGGAACGGAGTTTTTCAGTTCTATGTATTGCTCCAATTAGTTGCTGTTTTCACCCAAGTGGCGTCTCTGGTAGTGAGGCTTCCAATCTACACTGTTACAGAAGTTTTTGTTGTTTTGCCAGAATTGGATTAACAAAGTTGGTTGGAATGTTGGTGACTAGTGATAGTAGATGCTAGATGACTGGTGTTGGTTAATGTTAGTTTTTGTTTTGGGCAGCATGAATGTACGATGTTATTTCGCTTTTTGTTCAGAGTTGTTTGCAATCTCTGACATGCAGCTCTTCCTCATAGGCTTGACTTACAGTCTTCAGAGTATGCTTTTCGCTGATTCTTCGGTATTTCATACTGACACTATGAAATGTAAAAATTATAACGAACCTACATTTTTCTTCTTTCAAATATGGCTGATTGTCAACTGAAATTTTTATCTTTGAATTGTAATGGGCTAAATAATTTAATAATAATAATAAAAAAAATCCGAATAGCCTCTGCCATTTCCCATCAGTATCCTGAAATAATTTTTCTGCAGGAGACTCATCTTAAGGGTACCCAGCCTAAAGTTTTTCAATCAAAATTTTTTGCTTACCAATTTCAGGCTCATGGATCCTCCAAAGCAAGAGGAGTGGCCATTTTGATTAGTAAATCAGTCCGTTTCACTCTTGAAAACACTTCAGTTGATCCTAGTGGCCATTATATTTTTATTAACGGGGTTCTTAATGGTCGTCCCTATACTCTGGCATCAGTGTACACACCAAATGAAGGGCAAATTGCGTTCATTGAAGATACGTTCACAAAACTCTAAAATTTTCATACAGGCCCTATCATTTTGGATGGGGATCTTAATTACGAAGTCAATCCCTCTGTTGACAGATCCCAAACAAGCCTTTCACTTCCCTGTACTACTCCTAGATCTCAACCACGAGGTTTGAAACTTCATAAAGATTTAGCTAAAGTCTTCCATTCTTATAACCTGTCTGCCATTTGGAGATATAGGCACCCGACTGAAAGGGACTACACTTTTTTTTCTTCTCATCATCAAACCTACTCTCGAATAGATTTTCTCTTAGTTTCGGACTCTATTCAGAGAGCCAGTTTGGTGTAGTGGTTAAGTGTGCGGACTCTTATCTGGGAGAACCGGGTTGGATTCCCCACTCCTCCATTTGCACCTGCTAGCATGGCCTTGGATCAGCCATAGCTCTGGCAGAGGTTGTCCTTGAAAGGGCAGCTGCTGTGAGAGCCCTCTCCAGCCCCACCCACCTCACAGGGTGTCTGTTGTGGGGGAGGAAGGGAAAGGAGATTGTGAGCCGCTTTGAGAATCTTCGGATTATTGTCCTTCCAAAGAAAGGTAAAGATTTGTTAGATCCTAGTTCTTATAGACCTATTTTGCTCCTTAACTGCAGTTATAAGATCTTCACGGCAGCCCTGGTCTCTAGATTGAACACCTTCATAGGGAATTACATTCATCCTGACCAATCCGGATTTATTCCAAATCGTGAATTGATGGACAATACTAGAAAGGTCCTAAATATTATTCAATACTGCAGGAAATTTAATATCGAGTCTTCTTTTATTTTGTCTATAGATTTTGAGAAAGCCTTTGATTCAGTTGAAGTTTCTTATCTTATTACTTTATTGGAAAAAATGGATTTTGGTCCGAACTTTATTAAGATTATTCGTGCTCTTTATAAATTCCCTTCTGCTATTATTAATGTTAATAATTTAGATTCAGATGAATTTCAGCTTTCCAGAGGCACAAGGCAGGGGTGCCCCTTATCTCCTTTGCTTTTCGCGATTGCGATTGAACCCCTAGCTAATGCTATCCGTAATACTCCCAACTATAGTAGGCATTCCCATCGAAAAGCAATCCATTAAACCAGGGGTGGCCAATGGTAGCTCTCCAGATGTTTTTTTTGCCTACAACTCCCATCAGCCCCAGCCATTGGCAAAAAAAAATGTGGAGGCCTACCGTTGGCTACCCCTGATCTAATTCATTAAATATTCAATTGCAAACTCAAAATTTTTTGTTTCGTTGGTACTTGATACCAAAGAGGCTGTGTCATACCAGGCCAAACCAATCCCCCGTGTTTTGGAAGGATTGTGGCAGAGAGGGCACATTCATCCACTGTTGGTGGACTTGCCGAGTGGTGAAAACTTTTTGGTCCGAGATCTTGAAAAAAATCAAAGACATCACAGGCTATAGTTTATCCTTAAGATTGGAACGTATATTGTTAGGCTGCTGGAAAAGGTATTTCTATCACAGCTTTTAGCAAATCCTTGATATCTTTTTTACTTGCGGCAGCTAATATGGTGCTAGCACAGTCAGGGAGATCGCCTAATTCCCCTTCTGTAAAAGTCTGGCATGCAAAAATTTGGGAGGTATATGCAATGGACATGATAGCAGATAGTTTGAGTTGTGTAACGGATTCTGAAAGTAACAATTCTCCACGCTATAAATGGCTCCCCTTTCTTGAATTTTCTTTTGGCCACTCGGACTCTGTGCGATCTTACATACCCTGTAGATACTTTGACATTATTAATCTAATGTAATCTGGATGAGGCAATATTGAGCGTAGTTTCTCTAATGTACTCGACGGCCAAGTATGAGTTTTCTTTTGGCCATTCTGTTATATGCTATATATATATGCTGGGGGGGTGGTTATTATTATTATTTGGTTTTGTATATTATTATTTCAATGTGTTCTTTTTCATTTCTGGATTATGGACTAGAGATATATCTATGGAATACGTTGTATTTGCTTTTATTACTTTCAATAAAAATGTTGACTTTTTTTAAAAAAAAGCATGTTTTATTTTAATATTGTTTTCCTTTAAAAATTCTTTAATAGTGTTTGTGTCCTTTATAAAGTTTATATCTCTGCTACCTAATCTTAAATAGTTACTGACATGGCCTGGCCCGTCAAGGTCCCATTTATGTCATAACAAATGAGTTTGACGCCCTGGTTTAGCCCATCAGAAGAGCTCTTCTAGAAAGCTTGAATGTACATGGAAATTTTGCACTAAGCCAGGAAGAAACGTTCGAAATGTTCAGACTATGGCAGGAGCTTTAGCCATGTCAGAAGCCCTCAAATACATCCCACAATCCCACATGCTGTTAAAGGGACACCGTACTTTTCCCCTCCAGGCAGTTGGCAACCCTGGATTAACTGTTTCTTTATGAATCAGAAAACTCCAGTAAGGAAAAGACAGAGCTCATTAAAGAAATTACTATTTGTTGCAGGTAAATCAGAGTTTGTGAATTCAGAAACTCCAGTTGGGGCAAAATGTCACTTTTGAAGTGTGTGCGCACCCTTAAGCTGCTACCTGTCGGGTTCTGTACAGTGGTCATTAATGAACACTCCATTAAGTAAGGACATTTATTAAGCGATTAACCAGCTGCAGCACACATGATACTTTTTGCTGAAACTGAGGCAGGAGGCTTCAGTTCCCACAGTTATTTTTTATTTATTTATTTTATTTAGAATTTATATCCCGCCCTTCCCACAAGTGGCTCAGGGCGGCTATAGGTTATAGGTTAGGGTCCCTCCGTTATACATCCAAAGAGCAAAGCGCCGAAATCTGCCAATAGCTTTCCCCTCCATTCCCCACCAACAGCCCAAGCCCCCGTTGTAACAGAGAAACGAAAGCATACGTTCTCTGGGAATAAGATAACAGACATTGGTCTTGGTGCCTCCTATTCTCACTTGGCCACCCAATGAGAAGGGAGCACTCCCTGGAGAAGATCGTGATGCTAGGAAAGACAGAAGGCCAAAGAAGAAGGGGACGGCAAAAGAGGAGTTGGCTGGACAGCGTTACTGATATAACTAACACGAATCTGAGCAGACTTTGGAGGATGGTGGAAGACAGGAGGGCCTGGCGTGACTTGGTCCAGGGGATCGCAAAGAGTCGGACTCGACTGTGCGACTGAACAACAACTGGATTCCCAGGGTGGACCCAGTTACATTTAAGGTATAGACATAACAGGCATATAAGAGCTGAGCAGGACTCTGAAAGGTTACATGGAGTCATTTGCTAGACTAGCAATTAAAACATGGCAAGAGGCACTCTTGACACTACCTGGAATAAAATGTCGTTGGGTGTCCAGATGCCCCTGGACTCGAGCACTGTCACGCAGTTGGTCTTCCCTCAAAATCAATCCAGAAACTCCAGTTGTGGCAAAATGTCACAACTCAGCTATTATGGGAGCTGGATGGAGCACGTATAGCAGGGGTGGGGAACGTCAGGCCAGAGGCCGTTTATGGCCCTCGAGATCACTTGGTCCGGCCCTCGGGGATTGCTGGGCCGAGCCGAGCCACATGTAGCCTCCCTGGGGCCTGACTGGCCAGCGAAGATCGCTGCAGGGCCTGGAAAAGTAACGGTCACAGTTCAGGTAAGTTGCCCCCACGTTTCTTCCATTTTTTTCAATTTCTTCCCCCCATTTCTTTATTTCCTTTAATTCCCCCTTCCCTGCTTTCTTTCAATTTCTTCACCCCATTTCTTTGTTTCCTTTAATTCCCCATTCCCCCCTTTCTTTCAATTTCTTCCCCCCATTTCTTTGTTTCCTTTAATTCCCCCTTCCCCCCTTCCTTTATTTCCCTTTCTTTCAATTTCTTCCCCCCATTTCTTTGTTTCCTTTAATTCCCCATTCCCCCTTTCTTTATTTCCCTTTCTTTCAGTTTCTTCCCATTTCTTTGTTTCCTTTAATTTCCCCTTCTCTCTTTTCTTTATTTCCCCTTTCAATTTCTTCCCCCTATTTCTTTGTTTCCTTTAATTCCCCCTTCCCCTCTTTCTTTATTTTCCTTTCTTTCAATTTCTTCTCCCCATTTCTTTGTTTCCTTTAATTCCCCATTCCCCCTTTCTTTCAATTTCTTCCCCCCATTTCTTTTGTTTCCTTTAATTCCCCCTTCCCCCCTTTCTTTATTTCCCTTTCTTTCAATTTCTTCCCCCCATTTCTTTGTTTCCTTTAATTCCCCCTTCTCCCCTTTCTTTCAATTTCTTCCCCCATTTCTTTGTTTCCTTTAATTCCCCCTTCCCCCTTTCTTTATTTCCTTTTCTTTCAATTTCTTCCCCCCATTTCTTTGTTTCCTTTAATTCCCCCTTCCCCCTTTCTTTATTTCCTTTTCTTTCAATTTCTTCCCCCCATTTCTTTGTTTCCTTTAATTCCCCCTTCTCCCCTTTCTTTCAATTTCTTCCCCCCATTTCTTTGTTTCCTTTAATTCCCCATTCCCCCTTTCTTTATTTCCCTTTCTTTCAGTTTCTTCCCATTTCTTTGTTTCCTTTAATTTCCCCTTCTCTCTTTTCTTTATTTCCCCTTTCAATTTCTTCCCCCTATTTCTTTGTTTCCTTTAATTCCCCCTTCCCCCCTTCCTTTATTTCCCTTTCTTTCAATTTCTTCCCCCCATTTCTTTGTTTCCTTTAATTCCCCATTCCCCCTTTCTTTATTTCCCTTTATTTCAGTTTCTTCCCATTTCTTTGTTTCCTTTAATTTCCCCTTCTCTCTTTTCTTTATTTCCCCTTTCAATTTCTTCCCCCTATTTCTTTGTTTCCTTTAATTCCCCCTTCCCCCCTTTCTTTATTTCCCTTTCGTTGAATTTCTTCCCCCCATTTCTTTGTTTCCTTTAATTCCCCCTTCTCCCCTTTCTTTCAATTTCTTCCCCCATTTCTTTGTTTCCTTTAATTCCCCCTTTCTTTATTTCCTTTTCTTTCAATTTCTTCCCCCCATTTCTTTGTTTCCTTTAATTCCCCATTCCCCCCTTTCTTTATTTCCCTTTCTTTCAATTTCTTCCCCACATTTCTTTATTTCCCTTTAAGTGTGTGACCTAATATGCTAATATTAGGAAATGTGGTCTAATATGCCTGGGCCTAGGCATTTGCCTAGGGCGGCGGGCAGGTGTGTGTATGCTAAATTAGGCTCTCCCCATGTGACTTCAAATAGAAAAACAATTATTTGCATAGATTTTGCTGGCCTGAATCATTCTCCCTCGGCAGAGCACTGTTTTTAAACGGATAGTTTTGTATGGCCCGCGAATGATGTTATAAATCTCCAAATGTCCCTTGGCAGAAAAAATGTTCCCCACCCCTGATGTATAGCAGTGGTTCCCAACCTTTTTCTAGAAAACAATATTTCCAGGGACCGGGGGGGGGCATTGTTGGAGTTTTTGCCACCATCCCCCACCCATACCCCTGTCCCTGCCCCCCCGGAGGGTCTGTAAGTGGGGGGTGGGGAGACAGGGGCTGCTGCTTCTGCCTCCCCACGTCTTTAAAAGAGGGGTAGGGGGAGGTTGTTCCCACGCTCCCCCTTCTGCTGGCCTTGGACTGGGCAGATGAAAGAGGGCGTCTGGCTTCCTTCCGAGGCTGGTTCTGCAAGGGGAGGCAGCTTTGGAGCAAGGCCGTGCTGCCTCTTTCATCCACGCAGGTTCCAGACGAGCAAAAGGGGTGGTACAGCCCGGATGCTATCAGACCGTGTACCGGTACTGGTCCCCGGCCCAGTGGTTGGGGACCTCAGATGTATAGGATCTCCACAGTCTCTCCACTGGCTGCCCATCAGTTACTGGGCTCAATATGAAGTGTTGGCTATTACCCAGAAAGCCCTTCCTGGCCTCGGACACTTGTAATTGCCAGGCTGCCTCTCCCCCTCTGTGCCCCCACAACAGCTCCGCTCCTCTGGGTGAGGTCTTCCGCAGGTGCCAGCCTGCACATGGGCAAAATGAGCAACTGCCCATACACCTGTTGGGGAGCAGCCTGCCCGAGGAGGTCAAGAAATTACTGAAAACTGAATTTATCAAGAGAGCTTTTCTACGCAGGCAGGAGACTCCCAAGTGTCCAAAATGACTCACAAAGTTAAATTGGAGGAATCTTTAGAGACTGTGGTCTGTGGTACTGTGTTTAGCTTAGTGAATCTAGGATCCTGCAAAGTAAATTTTGTATCATTTAATACGTCCTGTTAAGATCAACGCTTTGCTTCAGCTGTGATTTGAGACCCAGTTTGGTGTGGTGGTTAAGTGTGCGGACTCTTATCTGGGAGAACCGGGTTTGATCCCCTGCTCCTCCACTTGCACCTTCCGGAATGGTCCTGGGTCAGCCATAGCTCTGGCAGAGGTTGTCCTTGAAAGGGCAGCTGCTGGGAAAGCCCTCTCAGCCCCACCCACCTCACAGGGTATCTGTTGTGGAGGAAGAAGATATAGGAGATTGGAAACTGCTCTGAGTTTCTGATTCAGAGAGAAGGGCAGGGTATAAATCTGCAGTCTCCTTCTTCTTCTTTAGATTTCTGATTTGTTCTACAACCCAAATCCTTTTGTGTTGTTTATTGAATGCCCCTTCTTGTTGATTCTGTGGACTCCCATCTCTGACTCCTTTCAAAGAGGCCTGCCATTCAAAAACCCTGAGAGGCAAGAAGGACTCCTGAAGCATTCCTCAATAATGATACTGATTTGGCTAAAGATCAGGGGTGGCCAAACTGTGGCTCTTTCACACATATCGTGTGGCTCTCGAAGGCCCCACCGCCCCATCAGCCAGCTTTGAGAAGGCATTTGTCTCTTTAAATCACTTCTCTAAACCAAGCCAGCTTGGAGAATGCATTTACAGGTAAAGTTGCTTTCTTTCCACCTTTCCCTCCCTCTATTCTTCCTCCTTCCCTCCAACATCTGGTGTTCATGTTTTGTGGCTCCCAAAGACCTGACTTGTATTCTATGTGGCTCTTACGTTAAGCAAGTCTGGCCACCTCTGCTATAGATTAGGATTTACTTTGGGTCCCAGATTTGGAATTCTTTGGAAAAAAGTCTTTGTTGCCTAATAGAATGAATTATAGGACATTCCTCAGTTCTTAATACCCAGCATATTATGTACTGTTTTTGTAAATTGTTTCCTGTATGCATCCACTGGTATAAGCTGGTTCTTTGTATGTTAGATTTATAGTTTTATTTATTTTCCTTATGCTCCTTCTGTATCTGATTAGATTAAAAAAAAAAAAAAAACCACTGCTTGAACAGTCCCTGTTTTTTCTCTGGGCTAATCTTTCACTCCCTTTGGTTTCCTTCCTAGCTTTCTGTTGGCTGACGAGGTGTTAGAGCAACCCCAGCAAAATTTTCTACCTCTGGAACCGGAGAGCAGATTTTCCCGGCGGGGTTGGCACTTAAAGGCACCTTGAATCTCTTCCTTCATTTGCAAATAAATAGTCCTGGGAATAGTTCTTTCATTTGCTTCTGCGCCCGGCAGCTAGTAAAAGGTTAAAGCAGACAAGGCAGCGCTGCAGTTCCTAGAGAGGATACAACAAGGAGGAGAGAAAGACTGAAGTCCTCCAACGTCCTCCTTGTGGGATCTGGCTTTGTTTGCAGGAGAGCTGGAGGAAGCCGGACTGGAGGGTGCCTGGATGGGGAAAGGGGGGGGGGTGGCTGGGAGGAAAAGCTGCCCCAGGCCGGGCAGCCCTGCAAGGGGAAACAGCTGTGGGGCTGCCTGCCTGGGATTCTGGGCAGAGATGTGATGCTGGAGGGGGCATCTCAGAGTGCTGCTGCCCCCCCCTCCACAAGTGGGTTTGAAGGATTCACCCTCCCCGCCTCGTTTGTAATAGGAAAAACCTTCCCTCCTTCTGACCCGGGTGCAAGGAGGCCCCTCCCAGTGGTCTGGGAAGAAAACAAAAGGTAAAGGTGGTCCCCCTGTGCAAACTCCAGCCGTTGCTTTCACGACGTTTTCTGGAACAAGCCTCCAAAGGCAGGAAGGTAGATCCAGGCGGGCAGCCGCGTTGGTCTGAAGCAGTAGAACAAAGCAGGAGTCAATCGCACCTTTAAGACCAACGTAGTTTTATTCAGAACGTAAGCTCTCGTGTGCATGCACGCCTCTTCAGAGAGGAATGAGGTGCAGGAAGCAGGACCACATCTAGCTGCTGGGGTTTGGAAAGCCAAGTGGTACGAAGTTGAAAACCAATAGCAGAATAGTCAAATTAACACATTCAGAAAACCTTTGGTCTGGGTGGCCTGAGCGTGGGAAACCATCAAACAGAAACATGTCAGAAGGTGGGAAATGGCTGTTGATTATTCTATTGCTCATAAACCTGGGCCAAAAAGAAGGCATTTCATATATATATATATATATATATATATATATATATATATATATATATATATATATATATATATGAGCTGCAGCCGCGGGAGAGCAGAGGAGGGGCGCCAGGGGGCGCTGGAGCCCCCTTCCCAGCGCTGCTTCCCGGGGAGGGAAGAGAAGGGGAGTGGGGCGTGCATGGCCGGGCCTGGCCTTTGCAAACGGAGCCCGCCAGGAAGAGGTGTCCGCCCTGCTGCCGCCCGGGCCTCCAGCACCCCCGCCGGTTGCAAAAGCAGCAGCCTCTCCCCGGGCGCCAGCAGGAGCCAGGCGGCCAGGGAAGGGGGGGGGCCTTGCAGCGCCCAAGGGAGAAGAGGGGAGGAGCCCGGCAGAGGCCAGCAGCAGGCAGGACGACCCCCCGCCTTCCACCCCCCCCCCCCGAGCTCCCGGCAACAGCAGGCGGCGGAGGCGGGCGGGGCCCAGGGGCTTCTCCAACCTGCAGAGCCAGTGAGCCTCTCCTTCCAGGGGGGGGCGGGACTGGGAAGCAACCCTCCCACCTCCCCGACGACTTCTGTGGGGGGGGGGCACTTGCTGTATCCGATAGGAATGGAGGAGACACTGGAGCACCTGGGATGCTGCTGGCAAGGAGGGAGTATGAACCCCCCCTTCCCTGAGTCCTGCCCTCCAGAAGCCTTTAAGGGGACCCCCCTTCCCTGAGTCCTGCCCTCCATAAGCCTTTAAGGGGACCCCCCTTCCCTGAGTCCTGCCCTCCATAAGCCTTTAAGGGGACCCCCCTTCCCTGAGTCCTGCCCTCCAGAAGCCTTTAAGGGGACCCCCCCTCCCTGAGTCCTGCCCTCCAGAAGCCTTTAAGGGGACCCCCCCTCCCTGAGTCCTGCCCTCCAGAAGCCTTTAAGGGGACCCCCCCTTCCCTGAGTCCTGCCCTCCAGAAGACTTTAAGGGGACCCCCCTTCCCTGAGTCCTGCCCTCCAGAAGCCTTTAAGGGGACCCCCCCTTCCCTGAGTCCTGCCCTCTAGAAGCCTTTAAGGGGACCCCCCCTTTCCTGAGTCCTGCCCTCCAGAAGACTTTAAGGGGACCCCCCCTTCCCTGAGTCCTGCCCTCCAGAAGACTTTAAGGGGACCCCCCTTCCCTGAGTCCTGCCCTCCAGAAGCCTTTAAGGGGACCCCCCCCCTTCCCTGAGTCCTACCCTCCAGAAGCCTTTAAGGGGACCCCCCCTTCCCTGAGTCCTGCTCTCCAGAAGCCTTTAAGGGGACCCCCCCTTCCCTGAGTCCTGCCCTCCAGAAGGCTTTAAGGGGACTCCCCTTCCCTGAGTCCTGCCCTCCAGAAGCCTTTAAGGGAACCCCCCGTTCCCTGAATCCTGACCTCCAGAAGCCTTTAAGGGGACCCCCCCTTCCCTGAGTCCTGCCCTCCAGAAGCCTTTAAGGGGACCCCCCTTTCCCTGAGTCCTGCCCTCCAGAAGCCTTTAAGGGGACCCCCCCTTTCCCTGAGCCCTGCCCTCCAGAAGCCTTTAAGGGGACCCCCCCCTTCCCTGAGTCCTGCCCTCCAGAAGCCTTTAAGGGGACCCCCCCTTCCCTGAGTCCTGCCCTCCAGAAGCCTTTAAGGGACCCCCCTTTCCCTGAGTCCTGCCCTCCAGAAGCCTTTAAGGGGACCCCCCTTCCCTGAGTCCTGCCCTCCAGAAGCCTTTAAGGGGCCCCCCCTTCCCTGAGTCCTGCCCTCCAGAAGCCTTTAAGGGGACCCCCCTTCCCTGAGTCCTGCCCTCCAGAAGCCTTTAAGGGCCCCCCCTTCCCTGAGTCCTGCCCTCCAGAAGCCTTTAAGGGGGCCCCCCTTCCCTCAGTCCTGCCCTCCAGAAGCCTTTAAGGGGACCCCCGTTCCCTGAGTCCTGCCCTCCAGAAGCCTTTAAGGGGGCCCCCCTTCCCTGAGTCCTGCCCTCCAGAAGCCTTTAAGGGGACCCCCCTTCCCTGAGTCCTGCCCTCCAGAAGCCTTTAAGGGGGCCCCCCTTCCCTCAGTCCTGCCCTCCAGAAGCCTTTAAGGGGGCCCCCCTTCCCTGAGTCCTGCCCTCCAGAAGCCTTTAAGGGGACTCCCCTTCCCTGAGTCCTGCCCTCCAGAAGCCTTTAAGGGGACCCCCCTTCCCTGAGTCCTGCCCTCCAGAAGCCTTTAAGGGGACCCCCCTTCCCTGAGTCCTGCCCTCCAGAAGCCTTTAAGGGGACCCCCCTTCCCTGAGTCCTGCCCTCCAGAAGCCTTTAAGGGGCCCCCCCTTCCCTGAGTCCTGCCCTCCAGAAGCCTTTAAGGGGCCCCCCCTTCCCTGAGTCCTGCCCCCCAGAAGCCTTTAAGGGGACCCCCCTTCCCTGAATCCTGCCCTGCAGAAGCCTTTAAGGGGACCCCCCTTCCCTGAGTCCTGCCCTCCAGAAGCCTTTAAGGGGACCCCCCTTCCCTGAGTCCTGCCCTCCAGAAGCCTTTAAGGGGACCCCCCTTCCCTGAGTCCTGCCCTCCAGAAGCCTTTAAGGGGATCCTCCCTTCCCTGAGTCCTGCCCTCCAGAAGCCTTTAAGGGGATCCTCCCTTCCCTGAGTCCTGCCCTCCAGAAGCCTTTAAGGGGACCCCCCCTTCCCTGAGTCCTGCCCTCCAGAAGCCTTTAAGGGGACCCCCCTTCCCTGAGTCCTGCCCTCCAGAAGCCTTTAAGGGGACCCCCCCTTCCCTGAGTCCTGCCCTCCAGAAGCCTTTAAGGGGACCCCCCCTTCCCTGAGTCCTGCCCTCCAGAAGCCTTTAAGGGGACCCCCCTTCCCTGAGTCCTGCCCTCCAGAAGCCTTTAAGGGGACCCCCCCTTCCCTGAATCCTGCCCTCCAGAAGCCTTTAAGGGGACCCCCCCTTCCCTGAGTCCTGCCCTCCAGAAGCCTTTAAGGGGACCCCCTTCCCTGAGTCCTGCCCTCCAGAAGCCTTTAAGGGGACCCCCCCTTCCCTGAATCCTGCCCTCCAGAAGCCTTTAAGGGGACTCCCCTTCCCTGAGTCCTGCCCTCCAGAAGCCTTTAAGGGGACCCCCCTTCCCTGAGTCCTGCCCTCCAGAAGCCTTTAAGGGGACCCCCCTTCCCTGAGTCCTGCCCTCCAGAAGCCTTTAAGGGGACTCCCCTTCCCTGAGTCCTGCCCTCCAGAAGCCTTTAAGGGGACCCCCCCTTCCCTGAGTCCTGCCCTCCAGAAGCCTTTAAGGGGACCCCCCCTTCCCTGAATCCTGCCCTCCAGAAGCCTTTAAGGGGACTCCCCTTCCCTGAGTCCTGCCCTCCAGAAGCCTTTAAGGGGACCCCCCCTTCCCTGAGTCCTGCCCTCCAGAAGCCTTTAAGGGGACCCCCCTTCCCTGAGTCCTGCCCTCCAGAAGCCTTTAAGGGGACCCCCCCTTCCCTGAGTCCTGCCCTCCAGAAGCCTTTAAGGGGACCCCCCCTTCCCTGAGTCCTGCCCTCCAGAAGCCTTTAAGGGGACCCCCCTTCCCTGAGTCCTGCCCTCCAGAAGCCTTTAAGGGGACCCCCCCTTCCCTGAGTCCTGCCCTCCAGAAGCCTTTAAGGGGACCCCCCCTTCCCTGAGTCCTGCCCTCCAGAAGCCTTTAAGGGGACCCCCTTCCCTGAGTCCTGCCCTCCAGAAGCCTTTAAGGGGACCCCCCTTCCCTGAGTCCTGCCCTCCAGAAGCCTTTAAGGGGACCCCCCCTTTCCCTGAGTCCTGCCCTCCAGAAGCCTTTAAGGGGACCCCCCTTCCCTGAGTCCTGCTGGCTTGAATGACCCAATAGGGTGCTTGCCAGCGGGAACCCTGATCCTTGGCCCCCTTGGCCCAGTGCTCCAGCCTGCCTCATGCTGCTCCTAATAAAGAGCTGGGGTTTCACTGCCGCCTCGCCTCTTCCGTGCCTGGAACCCCCTGCATTGCAGCTCCCCTGGCTGCAGAGCAGGCCTGGGAGGTGGGAGGGGGTGGGGGTCCCCTGAGCTGGGGTTTTGTTGTGCGTGGCTGGCTCCTGCTCAGTCTCTCCTGTTGTTCTTGTGTCTTTGATTTGGAACCTCCAGGTGAGGCCTGGAGTCTCCTGGGATCTCCTAGGATACGTGATCTGCAGGCTACCTAGACCAGGTTGGAAGGCAGACTCCGCAACATTCTACCCCCCTGAAGACCAGGCTCCACCCTCAAAATGTCCAGGTATTTCCCAGCCTGCAGCTGGAAACCCTCGAGAACGCATTTATCATAATCTTAATCCTTATTTAAAACAGCCCTCTGCTCACGACCTGAGTTCGATTCTGACGGAAACTGGATTCAGGTAGCCAGCCTGAGGCTGACTCAGCCTTCCATCCTTCTGAAGTTGGTAAAATGAATCTCCAGCTTGCTGGGGGGAAAGTGTAAAAGACTGGGGAAGGCAATGGCAAACCACCCCATAGAAAGTCTGCCGTGAAAACGTTGTGAGAGCAACGTCACCCCAGAGTCGGAAACGATTGGTGCTTGCACAGGAGACCTTTCCTTTTCCTTTTTGAAAACAAAACAAAAATCTATTTATGAAAAGTTCAGCAGAAGGAAGGCTGAGGGAGAGACGATTAGAATCTGTCTATTTAAGAAGATGATCTTGGATTTATATCCCGCCCTGTCCTCTGAATCTCAGAGTCTCAGAGCGGCTCACAGTCTACTTTCCCTTCCTTTCTACAACAGACACCCTGTGAGGTGGGTGGGGCTGAAAGAGCACTTGCAGCAGCTAACCTTTCAAAGGCAACTCTGAGATAGCTATGACTAACCCAAACAGGAGTGGCTCTAGGGCGAATAGCACCCTAGGCAGGCCCGCACGGCGCAGCATTCCGCCCCCCCCCCCACTGCAGCGCTCTGCTCGCCTGCCTCCGCCACGGTGACAGTGCTCCGCTCCCTCCCTTCCCCCTGCTCGCCACAGCTAAAAGTAAGTTCTGCCAGCTTCGCAGCCTGCACCTGCACGTTTTCTTAAGAGCAGGGAGAAGGGAGTGAGGGGAGCATCGCCACCATAGTGGTGGCAGCGGGCAAGTGGAGTGGCGGTGGGCCGGAGGGGACTAGCGGCGGTGGGGAGTGGGCGGAGGGAGGCAAACTAAGCACTAGCCTTCATCCATCCCAAAAATGCCTCCAGACACCTATTCACAGTTCCGGGGACCTCCTCAACGTCCCTCTGTTCGGGCTCTGAAAATCGTCTCCTCCCAAGCGGTGATTTTCCTCTCCTCTTTCTATTGTTTTATTCCAACCTTGTTTAACAGAAGCTTCAATCTGCCTTCGTCCTTCTGACACTTTAGGCTGGATGGGTCACCTGTCAATGCCCACCCTGCTGTGTGGACGGGGGGGGGGGGGGAGGGGGCTTGGGAAGGTGAAGAGAGGGGCTGTTCTGGGCCCTGCCTGGTTTGAACCCCAAACCAGAGCCGTGGCTTGCGGCTAGTTATGGCCGTTTGCTACTGAGCAGCAAATCAGCATACAACGTAATGCAGATGCTTAATAGATGCAAGGACCAAACAGGTTATATGTTCACCATTTGTTTGAATTTAATTCTGGGAGGAAACATTGTGAAGCAAATACATATATCAAAATTGGAGATTGATGTGTAGCTTTCTTAATTGTGGAATGTTGAGAGTAATTCACTGAGCCCCTGTGGTTACATTTATCATGATATCTAGTCCTGCAACTGCACTGAGAGTTTCCTTCTAGTTGAGAGCCATGAGGAGCTGGTTTTCAGCCTCCCCAAAAGACATGTTTATTGCAGATCTAACCAAGTGAACCCCACAGTGCAAAGGGGGACCCCCGTGGCTTTTGAAACAGGTACTTTTGCCTAACCCTTCAGGTCTATTGAAGAGAAACAGATAATGGTTAAAGGGTCACCAGTCTCCCTGGTCCTTTTGGGGCTCCAGTTTCCCTTAAGAATTAGCCCCTCAGACAGATTGAACCAATGTAATGAGAGGCTAAGCTTGTAACATCCTTAAAGAGCCCAGCAGAGACAGTTAACTTTTCGAAAGAACAAAGCAGGCATATCTAAAACAGCTTGGTATGTCATTTAAGAATATTGTATTAAACCGGGTCTCCAAACCACAGGGAGCACTTTAGTTTTGATCTACCAGGGCAATTCTGGTGTTTTAATAGATTTATTGAATTTTCAGGTGAAAGGGAATGGGGAAGGGACAGGGAAGGAAAGGGAAAAGGCTAGGGTACATGAATTAAAATTTTGTAGTGTTTCTACTTATACATTGTTCATTTTGTATCATCATCAGTATCAGTAATCTTATAATATTCTCTGCAAATACATCTTATCATTCAGTAATACAATCTTATTTTGGAAGTTTATTTATTATAACGTAACCAGTTATATAGTGGTTTCCATAATTTCTTAGTTTCACAGAGATTGGCATCTCTCAGTCTGGCAGATAGTATGTCTATCTCTGCAAAGTCTAAAAGCTTAGATAATAACTCCTCTTTTCTTGGTATTTCGTGTAGTTTCCAGTATTTGGCATAGATTATTCTAGCTGCAGTCACTGCGTATATTAAGGGCTCCCTGTGGTTGGAGACCTGGTCTGTCTGGAATGATCTGGTAGTTGTGGCGGAATTTATTTTGGGTTGGTCCTCTTTATGATCTTAAACATACTCTTAAATATACTCTTAAATAAACAGTAGAATGTTTAATAAAAAAACTCTGGTTGAAATCTAATTTGTATTTTCAAGATCTTCTGTAGTAGATTGTGTACCATCTTCCAATAAGATTTGGTTCTGTCACATAACCACCATTCATGGTAAAAAGTTCCAGTTGTATTCTTGCATTTCCAACACGTTTGACATATTTTGGTACATTTTTGCTAATTTGTCTGGAGTTAAGTGCCATCTATAAAACCTTTTACAGATATTTTCTTTTAAGTTCATTGATCTGGTCATTTTTATATTACATTTCCACACTTTCTCCCAGGCTTCTAAGTCTATATTATGTCCCAAGTTTTGGGCCCACTTATTCATGCAATCTTTGAATATCTCATCTTGCATCTTTAACTTTAAAAGAAAATTATAAAATTAGTTATTTGCTTAGTTTCTTGTCCAAATACTATCTTATCGAAAGGCGATTGACCTTTGGCAAAGCCTATCATTTTATCTTTTGGAAATCTAGATTTGATTTGTAACTTCGTCCACCAGTCTAGTACAATCTCTTGTTGGCTTAATTCATCATCCATCTTTAATTCATCTATGTCAGAAAAAAAGGAGTCATATCTCCATAGTTTTTGGAAGTCCAGCAGATTCCGTTACGTAAATGCTTCTACCAGGGCAATTCTCATTTGCTTTCCATGTGACATGTTACTGTCTCTGTATCTCTTTACAGTCAAGTGACAAAAGGCATCTTGACCCAGTCAGAGGTGACCCAAGACAAAGGGAGGGAGATGGAAGAGCAGGACCCAGAAGGAGCTGCAGCTGGCAAGACAGCAAGCAAAGGCCCCCCTCCCACCCAAGCTGGGAGTGGTGGTGAAGGCTGGGAAAGCCCCGTGCCAGAGACATCTTTTCAGGTCATGGAGAACTCAGAGGTGCATGGCCTACACTTCCGGCAGTTCCAGCACCGTGAGGCTGATGGGCCCCGAGAGGTTTGCAGCCGGCTCCATCAACTCTGCAGCCACTGGCTGAAGCCAGAGAGGAACTCCAAGAAGCAGATGGTGGACCTGGTGATCCTGGAGAGGTTCCTAGCCCTCCTGCCCCAGGAAATGCAGCGCTGGGTCAGGGAATGTGGGCCGGAGACCAGTTCCCAGGCGGTGGCCTTGCCGAAGGCTTCCTCCTGAGTCAGGCCGAGGAGAAGAGGCAGCCAGAGCAGGTGAGGGGGTTTCCTCCAGCTGTGTCCAATTCAAACAATGATATCAGACCTCATCCTAAAGTTTCCCTGAGAGATATTTGCCCAAGTGTTAATCATCCAAATGGGAGATTTAGCAGCCTCCTTCAGCAGCCTCTTCTACTAGAGAATTTCTTCTCTCTCTCTAGATAGCTCACCGGGTCTGCTGATAGAAGAGTGCAGAGTCTGGGAGTGGGGCAGGATCCGTTGCTTGGTCTCTTCTCCGTTCCATCTCTTCCCCTTCTCACTCGCTGCTCTTTCAGATGTGGGGACTATCCTTGGAGAGAGAAGCTCCATTCCCTGAGGCAGAACGAGGTTCCTTGGAGGAAGGGCAGAGGGCGCAGGCCCAGGAGGGTGCCCAAGATGCCCTCTCTTGTGGTAAGGACTCTTTTTGCCTGTTTACACTTGGGGCACTCCCTGAATGTGATGGTTGGAGAGTGCAGGCCTGGAAAAGAATCCAGTGCTTCTTCACAGAACAGACAGCACTGAATGTCCACTGACTTATTCTTATTGAAGGGGATTAGACAAATTCATAGCAGGCAATTCCTCCCTTTAATGAACATAAGAACATAAGAGAAGCCATGTTGGATCAGGCCAGTGGCCCATCCAGTCCAACACTCTGTGTCACATAAGAACATAAGAGAAGCCCTGTTGGATCAGGCCAGTGGCCCATCCAGTCCAACACTCTGTGTCACATAAGAACATAAGAGAAGCCATGTTGGATCAGGCCAGTGGCCCATCCAGTCCAACACTCTGTGTCACATAAGAACATAAGAGAAGCCCTGTTGGATCAGGCCAGTGGCCCATCCAGTCCAACACTCTGTGTCACATAAGAACATAAGAGAAGCCCTGTTGGATCAGGCCAGTGGCCCATCCAGTCCAACACTCTGTCACATAAGAACATAAGAGAAGCCCTGTTGGATCAGGCCAGTGGCCCATCCAGTCCAACAATCTGTGTCACATAAGAACATAAGAGAAGCCATGTTGGATCAGGCCAGTGGCCCATCCAGTCCAACACTCTGTGTCACATAAGAACAGAAGAGAAGCCCTGTTGGATCAGGCCAGTGGCTCCTCCAGTCCAACACTCTGTGTCACATAAGAACATAAGAGAAGCCCTGTTGGATCAGGCCAATGGGCCATCCAGTCCAACACTCTGTGTCACATAAGAACATAAGAGAAGCCCTGTTGGATCAGGCCAGTGGCCCATCCAGTCCAACACTCTGTGTCACATAAGAACATAAGAGAAGCCCTGTTGGATCAGGCCAGTGGCCCATCCAGTCCAACACTCTGTGTCACATAAGAACATAAGAGAAGCCATGTTGGATCAGGCCAGTGGCCCATCCAGTCCAACACTCTGTCACATAAGAACATAAGAGAAGCCCTGTTGGATCAGGCCAGTGGCCCATCCAGTCCAACACTCTGCGTCACATAAGAACATAACAGAAGCCATGTTGGATCAGGCCAGTGACCCATCCAGTCCAACACTCTGTGTCACATAAGAACATAAGAGAAGCCCTGTTGGATCAGGCCAGTGGCCCATCCAGTCCAACACTCTGTGTCACATAAGAGCATAAGAGAAGCCATGTTGGATCAGGCCAATGGCCCATCCAGTCCAACACTCTGTGTCACATAAGAACATAAGAGAAGCCCTGTTGGATCAGGCCAGTGGCCCATCCAATCCAACACTGTCCTACAGTGGCCAAAAAAACTAAGTGCCATTAGAGCATTCATGTCTCACCTTTCTTCCATAGGAGGAACTCAGGGTGGGTCCAAAAAGAAAAAATCAGACAAACCTGGGCAGAGCTATTCATCCGGGTGAATAAAGGGAGCCTCAGCCTTCTGGGGCAGCACTGAATGCTGAAAACCAGTTCTTAAGGGCCAAATAACCATGCGGAAATTTAGCTTGTGGGCCCTCTCTTATAGGGGCACCTGGCAGGCCACTGTAGGAAGTAGGGTGCTGCAGGAGCAATCACCAGCTGTGCCCGCAAACCCCAGGAGATTCGGGGAGGGTCTTGGAGTGAAGTTTGGCTTGGAAGTTACCCTAGATTCTCCTGAAGTGCTCAAGCGAAGTCTGGGTTTGGGGCTGAACATGATGGTGACGTTTCATGTGACATCATTTCCACCCCCAGTCCAGACTGAAGGGCCCACTGCCAGCTGGCAGGAGAAGGGGACTCCTGGGCGTTTGGTCTGATCCAGCAGGGATGCTGCGACCTTTGGAACTCCAGAGTTCACAGGGAACATCTCAGGTCCCCCAGAAGCCTGAAATATGTTAGCAGGATTTATCACCCCCTGAGGCTCATGGGTGCTTCTCTTTTGTCTCTCCCAGAATTTCATAAAAAGGGTGAAAGAATGTGTGGAGTGTGGGACACAGTGAGAGGGCTTCTAGTGTCCTGGCCCCACTAATGGGCCTCCTGATGGCACCTTGTTTTTTTTGGCCCTTGTGTGACACAGAGCGTATTGAACTGGATGGGCTGTTGGCGTGATCCAACGTGGCTTCTCTTATGCTCTTATGAGTACTTCTCTTTGGCCTTTCCCAGAATTTAGTAAAAAGGTTGAAAGGTTGTGCTGAGTGTAGACAAGGCAAGGTTTCCAACTGCTGGGAAGGGAGTGTGTGAAGTGAGGAACGAACAGGCAAATGGAATAGGAAGTCACAACAAACACCCTTCCTCCTTTCTCTTCCTAACAGGCAGTGGAGAGATGCTGTTGAGTCATTCCAGAGGTGTGGAAACATCTGCTTTACCTCCAGTCCAGGTAGGGGGAATGAGCAGGGGACAGCCTGGGTTCCCCCCTCCTTTCTCAGGGGTGTTTTTGCTCCTGCAGTTTCTAGAGTGGTCCAGGTGAGAGAGGCTCTGAATACCACTCCCTCGACCTCTGCCAAGACATACATCCTGTTCCATCCCAGACTGTTCCCTTCCAGAGTGCAGTCTCTGCTTGGCATGATCTCTGATGAGGGAATCTGCTTTTTCTTCCAGTGCCCCTTTTCCTTTGAAGAGGTGTCTGTCTGTTTCACCCCAGCAGAATGGGACCTACTTGATCCGGGCCAGAAAACTCTCTACAGGGAAGTCATGCAGGAGAACTATTGGAGCGTCATCTCTCTGGGTAAGGAAGATCTCCCACAAGTGCCAAAGGTGTGAATTGCTACCCCTGGGATGATGCATGAATCAAACTGTTGAACAGCAATGCATCAAGCTGTGGTTGCAGAGTTTAGCAGAATAACTTGTCGCTTCCATAACATGCAGGCTCCCAGCAGTAGGTTTTATAGGCTCTTCCTAAGAAGCCCTTGTCAGCAGCCAGCTGCTTGGGAGTCCTGCTGCAGTGACTGCAGACTTTCACCAGGAAGAAGCTGGCAGTGGGCCAGGAGACGTGCACTCTGCCTCCTTGCTTGCAGCTCCCATCTAAGCTTCTGTCTCAGATACTCAAAGGGTGCAGGTGAGCCTGGTGGACTGGTCTTAGAATCTGCATCCCAGGCAATCTGGACCTGGCATTACAAGCCTTGGTATATCTTGGCTCAGGCTGAGTCAACTGAAGTCTCAGTGGCCCGAGAAGGGAGATCCCTTTGCCGGCTTTTGACGGGGTACCGTTGATACCGGCCCTGAAGGTCAAGAGCCCGGGAGTGCTCCTGGAGTCCTCTCTGACTATGGAGGCCCAGGTTGCAGCCTCTATCAAATCCACCTTCTTCCATCTGCAGCTGGTACGGCAGTTGGCTCCTTTTTTTGGAGCGTAGCAACTTAGCAATG